>NW_024395824.1:22196399-22290642 GCF_016617805.1 Bactrocera tryoni | reverse complement strand
AGGATCTGCGTAAAAGATCCTTAATAAAAAAGAACCTAAGCGAAATAAAAACTCACGTGGTTACTTTGCAACACGTGTCGGGCTGTACCCTTTAATACTTAAAATTTACATAACCGTGCAAAAGCAATTTACAAATATTAGAAACCGTTTTGTGAATTATCAAACAAAAAAAAAGAATAACAAAAAAAAAAATGTTTAAAAAATAAATTAAAAACAAAAAAAAATATTAAAATAATTATAATTCCAAAATTAAAATGTTCTAGAAAACATTGTATTTTAAAGTTGCTACATAAAATAGCAACTGCGCATTAATGATTGTTCAAAAATCTAACCTATAAATCCAACTAAATTATTAAGCACAAAGACGGCATCCATAAATTATCTATAAAGTAAATAAACAGCTGGTAGCTTATGGAAAAAATATAAATTTATGACAAAACAGTTTCTAATTTTAATATATTTTAAATAAAGTTGCTATTCAAGCTAGCAAGTGAGAAAACAAAAACAAAAACAAAACATTAACGTCGTAACCCTACACCAGAGAACGTTTATAATAGAGAAGGTTCACGGCGCGAAGAACGTAAAAATATTTTAGGCGAACTCGGTCGAGATGGACGAGTTTCACCACTGCCAGCTCTGCAGCCGAAATTTTAACATTTTGCTTGAACAGAGCTGAGCGTGTGAATGTGTTCATGCTTCAAAACTATATATTGCTCTAACAGACGTATGTTTTGAAAACTCAAATTAAGATACGCGGTAACGCTGCCCCAATGCAGCTCCGTGAAAAAAATTATATTTTTTTGGTTTCTGGCGCCCGAGCTAAAAAGTTATAAATAATAGAGGAATAAAGGCCCCCTAGTAGCGTAAAGCAAACGGGAAGCAATAGTTGCTAGCCAACTCTATTCGCGAATGTTTAAATAAGTGAAAAACAAAAGACACACAAAGTGTTATCTGTTAATCAAGAAATCCATGACAGTGTGCATAAAAACGCGGAGATATTATGAATAAAATTTAAAGCAAAACTAAAAACGACACGTGTAACAAATACCAAACAACTGAAGAAAAGCGTGCACAAGTGAAAGAACGAACAAAGCAATAATACAAACCTAACGATGTGTGAAAACTAAAAAATATCGAAAGACTGCTTAAGAAACTAGATCTGCAAACAATTAAGGAAAAAAACTTAGAATAACAAATTGTAGAGTGTGGCCACTTGCAACTTGCTAAGCGTAAAATACACACAAGTTCAGGGATACAAATCATTGATTTTTAATAAAACAAAAAAAATTGATTAACAAACTACAAAAATAATACAAAACACAAATTATTAAAATACAATAACAATGAAAATATAAATATAAATAAAAAGTGAGCAATTAATCACGGTTGAAGACAGTAAGCGGTGTGCGCGAATTAAATATTAATGAAAATATACGTGTGTGCGTGCAACGAAATACGACAAAATATAAATTAAATTTATTGCTACAAAATTTCGTGGAAGCATATTGCAGGCAAGGAAAAGAATCGAGGCAGATATTCGACAGGCGAACTGCAGCTAATAGGAATACTATCGGTGGTAGCAGCGACAACAGAATCTCCAACAATCCTGTAAGTGGAAGCAGCCTATTATAACTACTTAGTTATTATATTAAGAACATTAATATATTATTATATATACTACATAGCAATATTAAGAATATACAAATGGCGAACCCCAATAATTTAATCCGGCCTCCAATCCTTCCCCCCAATTCGGCACCTAATACCCCTCAGACATCCAAAAATACACAATTGAGCATGGACGATCTGTCCAGGCTCATAGCTAGTATAGCTTCAGACATAGTAAAGACACAGGGACCGCAAATGGTACATGCGGCATTACACCCAAATGCAATTGCAACCGACATTACGGACCAAAGTATAGACATAGAACATAGGAACAACTTAGGCGAATTGGATAGGATACCTGACATCGTAAAATGTCTAAAGGAATTCTCTGGCAATCCAGGAGAATTCAACTCGTGGAAAAAAAGCGTAGATCGAGTTTTAGCGATATATAAACCTCAAAAGGGGACACCGAAGTATTACGGAATTTTAAGCGTAATACGGAACAAAATAATAGGCAATGCCGATGCGGCATTGGAAGCATACAATACGCCACAGGTTTGGAAATCAATTTCCAAATGTCTAATTATGCACTACGGTGACAAGCGCGACTTGTCAACATTAGAATATCAAATGACCACACAGGTCCAAGGAAATAGAACAGTTTCAGATTTCTATAAACAGGTGTATAGCCACCTTTCATTGATACTAAATAAATTAGGTTGTCTCGATATGGGCAACGAATCTCTTCGCATGCTGACGCAAGCATATAGAGACAAAGCATTAGATACTTTTATAAGAGGACTTAACGGGGATTTACCTAGACTATTAGAAATACGATAGCCGGCAGACCTGCCGCAGGCTCTTCATCTCTGTTAAAAATTACAAAACCAAAACTTTCGTATGAACCATGCGTACAATGGAAGACTAGTACAGCCTCCACCCTTACCTCCAAGAAGGAATTTTCCACAGCCACAAAGGCACCAATTTTACCCCCAGCTACCACATATACCCCAACCACAGCGGACAACTTAGCAACCAAGGCAACAACAATATAACAATTTTCACTACGATAATAACCCCTCAAGACCTCCGAAACCGCAGCCACGTCCAGAGCCCATGGACGTCGACCCGAGCATACACTCTCGTCGCGTTAACTATATAAACAGACCCCAAGGAAGTGAGCACTTTGGCAAGAGGCCACAACAATTTCCGAATCAACAGCGAAGGAAAGAGCAACGAACATTTCACATTGACACAGCTTCACAGGAAGACGGACAATTTGGTGAACCAAGGGATATCCATTTTTTAGAATAGTTAGCTCTTCGCTCCCCTTCTTCGAAGTAAAGGCGGAGAGCGGTAGAATTTTAAAATTTTTAGTGGACCCAGGTTCCAGTAAAAATTATGTTAAGCCAGAGCGGGCAAAAAAAAAATGAATACAAAACGACAATCCCTTTTTTGCAAAATCTACTGTCGGAAATTTTGAAATCAGAGTACATACTTATGTTCAACTTTTTAACTTTAAAGATAAAATTAAATTCTATTTAATGCCACTTCTCAAAACATTTGACGGTGTTCTAGGGAATGATACCCTTCGGGAATTTAAAGCCATTATATGCACTGGCGAAAATTACATGACTTTAAGTGACGGCTTCAAGGTTCACCTCAAATAGCTCCCCGAGTGAACGCAATTAATGTAAATGAGGGAAACCTCTCAATCAAATGCGCACGATGGAAAACATCGTAAATAAATACCCAAAGCTTTTTTCTGAACCTGACGAAAAGCTAACCTATACAACAAAAGTTGTCGGACGAATGCGGACAACACCCGATTCCCCTGTTTACACAAAATTCTATCCATATCCTGCAGCATTGAAACAGGAAGTGGAATCTTAGGTAGAAAAGCTTTTAAGCGATGGTATAATTAGACCATATAGATCACCGTACCCCAATCCCAGTGTGGATTGTACCAAAGAAGCCAGACGAGGCAGGAAATAAACAATACCGTATGGCCCTTGATTATAGGAAATTAAACAAAGTAACGATCCCGGAAAGATACCCCATTTCGGAAATTACAGAAGTAATCTCTCAACTAGGTAATAGCAATTTCTTCTCAGTTCTCGACCTTAAAAGTGGTTTTCACCAGATTCCACTAAAAAAATCTGATATAGAAAAAACTGCTTTCTCTATCAAAAATGGGAAGTACGAATTTACTCGAAAACCATTTGGCCTAAAAAATGCGCCATCTATTTTTCAACGCGCATTAGATGATATATTAAGAGAACACATAGGGAAATGTTGCTACGTGTATATCGACGATATAATTATTTTTAGCAAAACAGAGGAGGAACACTTCAAACATATATATAAGGTGTTTGAACCATTAGAAAACGCTAAAGTTAGTTAAGTAAGTTAGGAAAATGTAAATTTTTCAAAAAAGAAGTAGAATTCTTAGGGTACGTAATCACACCGGTTGGCATAAGAACCAACCCAAAAAAAGTTGAAGCCATTTCAAACTTTGCACAACCACAAAATTTAAAACAACTTCGCAGCTTCCTCGGCATGTCAGGGTACTACCGGCGTTTTATAAGAGATTACGCTAAACTTGTAAAACTCCCAACATCTCTTTTAAGAGGGGAATACGGTCGTACGTCAATGAATAAATCTACTCAAATAAAAATAAATTTGAATAGGGAAGCGATAGAAGCTTTCATGAAAATAAAAAACTCCCTCACCTCAGAGGATTTCATCCTCACGTATCCGGATTACAGCAAAGAATTTGAGCTGACCACGGATGCGTCCAACTTCGCCATAGGCGCAGTATTGTCTCAGTCAGATAGACCAATAGCATTTTTATCTAGGACATTAAGCAAAGCGGAAGAGCAATATGCCGCAAACGAAAAAGAAATGTTAGCCTTCATTTGGGCATTGAATTCATTTCGTAATTATCTGTATGGATCGGCCAGAGTAAAAATATTCACCGATCACCAACCATTAACTTATGCGTTAAGCAACAAGAATGCTAATAGCAAAATGAAACGCTGGAAAGCAATACTAGAGGAATACAGTTATGAAATGCACTATAAACCAGGTAGAACAAACGTCGTGGCCGACGCACTGTCAAGAATTCCACACCAAGAATCAGATTTGCATACGCTATCAATAGCGACAAATTCGGATGATAGCTCATCCCACAATTTAATATACAGCGTAGAGGTTCATATTAACGCGTTTAAAAACCAAATATTTTTAAATAAGGATGTAACATCGACATATCAATTTAAAATCATATTTCCTACCTACCATCGTCATATAGTAACCGAACCTGATTATTGCGAACAAAATTTGATTTCTATTTTAAAAAGATATTTAACCTTCATCGAAACCCTCGGGTCTGGCAAGGCATATTTTGTTTTTAAATGTTATTTAAATATATTTAGAGTGTAGCAAACGACTTGCGCTTCCAGGTAGCTTCCTAGAATTTTATTCTCTATAGAATTCAGAATTAAAATTCAAGGGTATCGTATCGAAAAGGACGAAAAAAGGATATTATAATATTACACCTTAGTGCACCAATGGTGCTCGGCTAGACCCCATATATTTTGTATGAAAATATATGAACTTTGGTACGTTTCTATAACTTCACACGGTTGATTTATCTGTTTTCATGTTCGTTACATGTCCAAATTGGTTTGTATGTTTATCTAGGTCAAATACTTTAGCCACTAGAGCGTTTTAAAGATTAAGAAAAATGTAATTTTTCTCAAAATGTTACATTTTTTGTGAACGCTATTGTCACGCCCTTGGTAAGGATAGAGGGGAGGTTGAGGGCTTTCCTGAAAGCCCCAGGGGTGAACGAACTCGCAAAATGCTTTTGATCCCCCCCGGCCCCATACCCCCCAACTGTAGTGAAACAAAAGGGGGGACATGGCGAAGACCCATTTTCGCCAATTGTCACGCTCCCGGTGAGGCCTTGGGGCGACTTATACATTTCCTGAAAGCTCTTTAAATTACCTAACCGCACTGTGGTCTGAAATTCAAATTTTTTGGCATAAATTAGAAGGAGTGGTACTAGGCCATTGAAATTTCGCATACAGGTTATATATGACTTAGTTAAGAAAAATTCTCCAGGGGTACCTCCCTTGGACCTATAGTAAAAATTTTTGAATTTCAGCTCCAAAAATTGCGATATCTTCACGAAAATTGGTAAATATGTTATTCTTGTAATACGCATCGACGATACCAAAAATATTTGAAATCGGTCAGTCCCTAGGAGTACCTCCCTTGGACGTATAGTACAAATTTGGTTTCATAAAATGAAAAATGCATATCATAGGCAAAAGTGGTCAAATAATTTTATTATCCAAATATTTATACATATATATGTTTTTACTGAAACAATTATTTTTATAATAACATTGACTATACATCTGAAATGAGAGAGAAGTTACAGAATTATTAAATTCACTTGAATATGATTAAAAAGTTATATGTACCAAGCAAATCATTCGAAATCACAGTCTTCCGTATCTAAAACTAAAGCGTTCTCCACAACGTCTGCTTCCGATATATCGGAATCAGAATTATCCGAATCGTATTCAGATCCCCCTGGCAAGTTGAAAATATGAAGCTCACTTGAAGGTGTAAGCAATTGTATTACTTCTTCTAGTAGCTTCTCTCTTTTCCGATATTTTTCTCTAGCGGATAAAGACAAGATTGAAAGAAGGGGGTCTCAAGAATCCATTGCTCTATTGAAAACATCAGTCATATTATTTTTTCTTGCATGTGCGTTGCGATCTCTCTTGTATAATTTATTTCGAGCTTCTGACGCATTTTCACCGAAACAACCAACAGGCATTATTTAAACCATAAATATTTTTCCACGTACAAGAAGGCAGTTCATTTGCAAAAATCTTCAAACTTTGTGGTATCTATAGGATACTCGCAGGAAATAGCAATTAATATAACTCTAAAGTTATTCAAAATTTCTATATCAATATTTGTAATTAAATAAAAGAGTTCCAAATTGTTAAATGCTTTCCTGGCAGTATTGCCGTCATTTGATGTTCCACTACTATTTGCTTTAGGCTTATCTTCATGAAGGCCCATTTCTTCCCAAAACCTCTTTTGTATTTCTTTTTTACGAAGTTGGAATGCTTCTTTATCTGAAGCTTCCCTTATTTGCCACTTTTTTAATTCGATTCTATAAGCAATGTGTACAACGAATTTAAATACTCGAATCCATGCATTTAGTGGGCTAATACCATATCTAAGGGATGTAAGTTTGGGTTTAAAAACATCAGAATTAGAATTTTTAGTTGTTACGAATTATTTTGGTGTAGCACCACATATTGGGCATTTTTGATTAGAATTGGTGTTTGTTATAACATTTAGTACTTTTCCATCAATTAAAGTCATATGCAAATCATAATTGACAATAATTTCTCCGTTATCAAGGTAATATTCAAATGGATTTAAATAAGATATTTGCATTTCTAGCTGACTATTTTCTGATAGAACTAGAGCTGTAGATTCTTTTGCTAATTGCATTTTTAATGGCCTGCAAAACCACACTGATTGCGTAGTGCGAATCCTCCAAATAATTTTGCCAGAACTGTCCAACATTTGTGAAGGTATAATGGTAGTTACAAACAGTGATTGGTCAAAAAGTTGATGTGTACTTGTCTCAAACCTTTGTTTAAACATACTTTGTCCCGTTGTACTGTCAAACCCATTGCTAGCAATTAAAACAACATTCGAAATTTCTGCCATGACGTGCAAAACATCTTTTTGGAATAAAAGAATGCGTTGTACGGTATGGTCTAAGAGATTTTGCAGTGATACTTCTGCTGAAGACTCCGACACAGATATCTCCTTAGGCCGGCAAAGTAGCTTGCATTTAATTACTTCCTCATAGCTTGGATATAAATTGCAATTCCTTTATTTATTTACAACCTCATGTTGATATATTGTCTTTTGCTTAAATCATTTTCAAGTAAAAATGCGAGAGCTTCTTCCGGAGTGAGTGGAACTGCTTCGGGTTTTTTGGAGGTAACAGCTTTTCTTATTTCGCTTTGTTCTGCTTGATATGCAGTTTTCTTTAAAATAAATGCTAAATCACTCAAAAAATCAACATCGTCATTGTTTTCACAAGAAAGATCACTTGCCAGCTTCCTCTTAAGCCGATATTTCTCTTTAAATCTATTAAACATACATACAATTAAATTTTAATAATTTTTGGCTAACATATGCTAATAAATTTTGTATTTTTTTTCTTATTTTATCTTTTTTCTTTAAACTTAACTCATTAGTATTAATTTTTTTAAAAACCCAATCCAAAACAACATTAGTTTTGCTATCGCTCTCTATCCAAACTCCAAACAATTCTTCGTGTTGGAATTTAAAGGTTGCTGAAAATTACAAATGTACTTAAATGGGGCAAAAACGGGTCAATGTTACATACATGATTTTAAAGAACATATCCCAAACTTCCACCGAACATAAAAATCTGGATCAACACGCGACAATACACACAACTTTCACTCCACAGAACACAGGTTAATACGAAATTTTCGGTTAAAAAAGCTATCAAACAAAACTCCACACTATACAGATATAACACAATAAACCACATTTTTTTCCATTAAGTTAAAAAATATTCTTCCCATATAAATTTATTTCTTTTTTTCCTTTTTAACTATTATCGAACAGTTGTTTTCTTACAATATTTTACTGAACTGTTTACAAGTTTGTTGTTGCTTCAGAAGCATCATGTTTTACAGCTCATATTTAGAACAGAGTTGCCATATCCAAATAATTGTTTGTATATTTTAGACCACTGAAATGTCTCAATTAATACTACGTACCTATTTTTTTTGAAATAAGAAAAAATAATTTTTGGATTTATGCCAAAAAATTTGAATTTCAGACCATAGTGAACCGGTGAAATTTATTTGACCCACCTTGGTTAAATACTTTGTCCGTTAAAGCGTTTTAAAAGGTTAAGAAAAAATGTAATTTTTCTCAAAATGTTACATTTTTGTGAACGCTATTGCCACGCCAAGCATGAACAAGGCAGCCAATTTGATTTCAACCAAATTGAGAAGTAAGAAATTTCAAAAATGTATCTATATTGTACATATATGAGCGTAAATACAACACGTATTTCCATACAAATGTACGTAAACACAACTTGGTCTAGCCAAGCACCATTGGTCTCGACTAAGTGTATCAGACCGTTGGTCTCGACCAGGGTTAAATCCGTCCGTAATAAACTGCATCAAAACGGAGGAGCACATTATGGGCAAGATCCAAGAAATTTACCCTTACACTTTGACAAATATAAAATTAGGTTTTCGCAGTTCCAATGGAAGACATAACAAACGAGGAAGAGCAAGAAAATATTATTATAAATGAACATAAGAGAGCGCATAGAAATTGCAAGGAGAATAAGATACAAATTTTAGAAAAATTATATTTTCCAAGTATGGCGAATAAAATAAATAAGATAATAAAAAATGCGTTACTTGTAAGGAGAACAAGTACGATCGCCACCCATCAAAGCTGCAGCTACTAGCCGCAACCATACCTAATTTCCCTGGACAAATAATCTACGTAGATATACTATTGATAGGCAAAAATCTAGTTCTGACAGCAATGGACAAATTTTCAAAATACGCCATCGCAAAACCCAATTAATCAAAGGCAAGAGAGGATATCAGACAACCTTTAAGGGACATTCTTTTCTTCCTTGTACCGGAAACATTGGTAATAGATAACAAAAGATCCTTTAACTCAGAGTCAATCAACTTTATGATAGAGAACGAATTTGGCACCAAAATATATCGCACCCTCCTTACACAAGCTGCTCGAACGGTCAGGTTGAGGTTGTCAGATTCCATTCTACTCTACAGGAGATTAGGCGTTGCCTGCAAACAGAGAAAACCCACCGATCATTCCAAGAACTTTTGGAACAATCAATCAAAGAATATAACTGCACTATTCACTCAACAACGGAAAAAAACCAATTGAAATCTTCTTCGGAAGACGGGTCAGTAGCGACCACAGGCTAATAAAAGAAGAAAGAAAATAATCAGGAAAAGCAATTGGCAGATCTTTCCTACCACAATAAAAACCGAACGCCACCCAAACAAAATTTTGAAGGAGATGAAATTTTTGTTAAGATAAGTTATCACCTAGATTTAGGAAAGAAATTGTCGCGCAGAATTCTAATACCACCATAAAAACTAAAACAGGCAGGATTGTTCACAAAAACAACATAAAACAATGTAAAGAAGAAAAAATTACTTGCAGGTGGAAAAACCTCGAAATGGAGAACCTACAAATTTACCTCATCCTAATTATATGGGCACCCACCACAAAAACCCAACAAATTGACGTTCAGGACTTGACAAACAATAATGGATACCTACCAATTAAAGAGAAGTAAGGACAACCAACCATTATGATAAAGTCCTACATTTTATCAACTTAACCAAATATGAGGAAACTCTTTCACTTATTTCGGACAACATTAATACACTAAAGAAAACCACTTTCGAGGACAGACAATTGCTTGACACAACTCACAAAAATTTCATTTTATTAGAAGCGATGCTAGAAGGTTTACACTCACATTTTAAATCTAAACGAGGTCTCCTTAATATCATAGGGAAAGGATTAAAATACATGGCAGGTACCATGGACAGCGATGACGAAAAAGAAATTAGCGACGCACTTACACAATTGCATAAAAGCGAAAGAACAGATGCACAAAATATTAATAATTTATTATACTTTAGCAACCTCATTTCCGGACAAATAAGCAACGTTACGGACCATATAAATAAGCAGAAAATTATTGTCAGTAATTACATAAACGAACTTAAAGAAACAGCGCAGAATAGGATCAAGACTTTGGAAGACGACATTCAATTCATTAAACACACCTATCAGGTTAACAACAATATATCGCTTTTACGCAATCACGTGGACAGATAATTTTTTCAAGCAAATTAGGCATAATACCAACAGATAAGTATACTGACGTCCACAGAACTAAATCTCATTACCGACTTAGAAAGCTATAGCCACATAAAAACGGAAGTGCTTTTCCAGGATAACACGATCATTATAACCGTCCTCATACCCCAATAATCCAACAGCATCCTATCCCAAATCAAAATTGAACCCCTTCCCAATATAAACAATAAATCATTAGTTTTAGACAAATACGATGTACTAGTAGATGAAGATGATAATATGTACAATGTAGAAATTAAGGACAATTTGGAGAAAAATTTAATTAAAGAGAGGGACCAATGTTTTACAAATATATTAAAATTTGAAGAAGCAGACTGTAAGCTCAGAATTTGTAATGAGCAATCTGTAAACGAAGTGCTACCAGGCCTACTAATATTTAAAAATTTCCATTCAAAAATTACACAAAATTGTAATAAACAAAATATAAAACAAAGAGGAACTTTCTTAATAAAATTTAAAAATTGTGAAATAAGCGTATTTAACAGATCATGTAAGAAGGGAAGTATATGAATCCTTTGTATTACCAAATGTTATAACTAAAATTAAAGAAAATACAAATTTTACTAATAAGGAATTAAGACTGGAAACATTGTATGTGAAACAACTCCAGCATGAAAACAATATTGAATTTTTGATAAATAAAAGCGACAGTTCCTCAATAATTATCTTAAGTTCTGATATAATAATAATTGTAATAATTATAATCGTTATAGCATTTTTATATAAAAATCGTCAAAAGGTATATTTATCACCCGAATCTAGTGCAGAGGACGTACTAAACATGCGGAAAGGTCCTTTTTTGCAAATAACAACGGCACACCCTACGATCAACACCGATTGGGACAATCGATTTAAGAGGGGAAGAGTTAACACAACACTTGTTACTCAAGTATCGACTTACAACTTCCGGCACGTGTGACCGAAATGTACCAGAAAGTGCATGGTCAGCGTCTGCACTACCTGTTGTGCAGCATAAGATTCGTGGAAGCGAATCACGCCACTTATAATTATTAAAGTTAGAATTAAGTATAAATATTGTAATTCGGTTAAGCTAACTTCAGTTTTTGAAAACTCAAATAAAGATACGCGGTAACTCTGCCCCAATGCAGCTCCGTAAAAAATTATATTTTTTTAGTTATTTAATAACTAAAAAGCTTAACTTACATATCCAGGCAGATTTTTGCAAGCCGCGTAACAAGATTTTTTACATTCTTTGACAAATACAGCCAATCCCTGTTAGTGCCACAATCAAAGATACAGATTTTTGGGGTTTGCTAAAAATAAAAATATAATATGGCACATAAGCAAGGGCGGATACTTAAGCGAGTTGTACTTAAAACAATAATTTCTATGTATTTCAAAAAACCAACCGTGAGATGCAGCAAGATATAGGCAGTTAAGATGGATGATTTTCATTTAAGCGGAGTACTACTTAACCGGGATTCACTGTACACATAAATCAGAGGAATATTGAATATTTTCTTTGAAACATATCTTGACTTGAATATCGAAAAATAAGCTATGTTGTAAATTTTATTCTAATATATTTGAATACTTATATTTGCGGGGTTGTCATTTTTTCCTTCTCATACATATGTCAGAAATTGTTCAATTTTTGAATTTTAGCTTTTGCCTGAAGTGCGCTTGCGTTCATGAATGAAAATATTGTTGTTAGGTGTTTTTCTACAAATTTTAGCATCGACTATTTGGCTGCCATATTGACTTGTGACGCTTCTGGCGCTATTTGAAAGCATTGTTGTTTTTGTAGAACAATATTTGTAATTTTTGCGGGTGACATATCTACATGTGAACGCATATAAGTATGTACATATATTGTGTATGCATTATTTGTGTGGGAATGTCATACGCATATGCATATGTACGTATGTATAGAGCAGTGCGCGCACAATTTTTACAAATAAGTGATAATATCACGATTTGAATTTTAATTCTACTTACTTACATACGTATGTATATAAGTAACTATGTGCTAATATCTAGATGCGTATGAAAATTTAAGTGAAGGAACGTAATTTACATATAATATTAATGTAATATATTAAGTTTTTTAGGATATTATGATAGTATGTCATATATGTATATACATATATAGCATACATACATATGTATATACAAACATATTCACATATGAAATTATATTATAGTATCATATCAATTAATATGATGTCATGTAAACGTATACAAATATAAGCAAAAGGCCAACATTCTTACGACTGTAATAGCAATGTATATTTGTGAGCATAATTTTCATTGAATGCTCATCTCTGTTCACGCGCCACTGTTAAGATTTCTCCTTCTGAGCAAGATGTGGTGAAACACGCTCATCGCATTTTGTTAGCTTTTGACAGTTCACACGATTGACCATCCAACATCCCCTAAACTCTGCCGTTGAGAACGCCGACGCTTCTGCCGTTGAACCACAGCTAGCTTAGGGTATTTTTAAGATCCTATGTTCAGTTACATTTATCAACTCAATAAAGCAAAACTTAACTGGCGCCCGAGCAGGGACCAACGAGGCTAAAAAACTTAAAAGTTAAACTTCGTTGGATATCGGTGGATTGCAAGTCTTGTACGGCAAGCCAGCAAGACACCTTCTACTCCAGAGTAAGTTGCAGGATCCATAGTAGGGACAAGACGAACCATACGAGAGAGATCCGGACTACCAGGAAGGGCAGCCACACCAAAAATAGCAATGTAAGTTAGATCTAAGTGAATATTATCTGAAATTTTTAAATTCTATATAAAAAATTAAAGTACATAATTAAGTAAAGTGGAAATTATTGAAAAAAAACTATAAAATGAACATTATCTGGAAATTTTTAAATTCTATAGAAAAAATTATATTATATCATTAAGCCAAGCTGAAATTGTTGAAAAAAAAATCGAATTGATTTTTGAAGCAATTGAAATCATAAAAAAATATATTTCTAAAAAGGGCGTAAAGCGATAATAAAATAATTACTCCTACTTTTGCAAATAATTAACTTAACGAAGTTTTGTACGAAAAAGTAGTATAATTTAACCCAATTCTGCGATTCCTACCCAAAGGACCCTCCAGGATAAAAGGGTAAAACCAGCTACTGGTTTAAAAAAAAAAAACAATAATAATAATTAAAATTAATGACCGAAATGATTGAATGATTGATTAAGGCGAATCAGAAACAAGTGTAACGGGTAGTAAAAATACTCCAATAAAGTTAATAATATAAAATTCAATTTTGCAAAAACGGATGGCTAATCCGAACAATTTAATTAGACCTCCAATAATTAATATTGAAGAAAATCCCCACCAACGACAAAGACAGATACAAAGACAAGTGACATTTCAAAACAACAGAAATATGACCCAACCTGGCGATTTAACAAATGCCATTCGGCAAGTCTTTTATGAACAATTACCAATTTTGTTACAACAGACTCAAAATCAAACATTTGATTTTACTAATGTAGAGTGTCATTGAACAAGAGCACCTAGGTAATTTAGGAGAATTAGACAAAGTGCCCGATATAGTAAAAAGTCTAAGAGAATTTTCCGGTGACCCAGCCGAGTTTGGCTCATGGAAAAAAAGTGTAGACAGAATTTTAAGAACATAAGAACGTACAGTTGGTACGGCAAAGTACTTTGGTATTTTGCACACTATTCGCAATAAAATAACTGGTAACGCAGACACTGCGTTAGAATCGTACAACGTACCTTTAAATTGGAGTGCCATCTGCAAATGTCTTACGCTACACTATGCAGACAAAAGGGACTTTAGTACATTAGAGTACCAAATGACCACAATAGCACAAGGTGCTAACTTGCCTGTTGAAGAATTCCATCAGGCCGTCTATAAACATTTATCGTTGATCCTTAATAAGGACCAAGCTGTACAGGGATAAGGCTCTTGATACCTTTATTCGCGGATTACGTGGACACCTTTCACGTCTTCTCGGCATGAAGGAGCCTGCTGATTTACCAACTGCATTGCATTTATGTTTGAAGTTAGAAAATCAAGCATACCGTACCAATCATGCGTCAAATAGAGGACAACAAAACATATTTAGAAATCAACCCAATAGACCAATGTTAGTACCACGCCAGGTTCTGACTCCTCATTTTTCATATTTTCAAGCTAGACCACTGCTTCTACCTAGAATTAGCACACTGCAAAACCACACTATGAATCCCAGACAATCAAATAATTTTTTTGAGCAACCTTAACAAAGGCCATATTTTACTAATGTAGGTAACCAATTCACACAGAACCATAACGTACAACGACCATTATACCAACCATCTCGTCCTATAGTTGCCAAACCACAGCCACATTTAATGCAGTATCCGTAGGAGTTAAATTAATTTGTTTAATGATCCAAAATCAATAGTTAAATTTTTTTTTATTACCAACACTCAAAACATTTGATGGAATATTAGGACATGACTGTTTGAAGGAACTAGGTGCAATTATTGACACCGAAAGAGGTAAATTGTGCCTTAGAAACGGCATGAGCATTCCCATAAAAGAGAATGAATCAGTAAATGCAATTATACCCATATTAGATCATCTTACAAATTGTCAAAGAAAAGAATTAAACCGTTTGCTAAAAAAATACCCAAATCTCTTTGCAAAACCCGATAACAAACTGACCTATACCACTAACGTTAAAGCAGAAATACGCACAAGTACAGGCACACCAGTATACTCCAAATTCTATCAGTAGCCCATGGCTTTGAAAGACGAAGTCAATAAGGAAATTAAAGAACTTTTAGATAGCAATATAATACGACCTTCCCGATCGCCCTACAATTTACCTGTGTGGATTGTCTCCAAAAAATTAGATGCATCAAATACAAAAAAATACAGGATGGTCATTGACTATAGAAAACTAAACAGTGTTACAATAGCGGACAGATACCCTATACCAGACATTAACGGAGTACTTGCACAGTTAGGCAATAATAAAATATTTTCTGTGTTAGACCTCAAGAGTGGGTTCCATCAGATCCTCATGAAGGATAGTGACATAGAAAAAATAGCGTTCTCCAAGAATAACGGAAAGTACAAATTTACTAGACTCCTCTTGGGTTGAAAAATGCCCCCTCAACATTTCAATGCGCCCTTGGTGATATACTAAGGGATCACATAGGTAATATTTGTTTTATTTACATTGATGATATTATTGTCTTTAGTAAAGATGAAGAATTACAAAAATCTTGACCTTATATTCAAAACTCTAAATGCAGCTAATATTAAATGCCAACTAGACAAATGAGAGTTTATCAAAATAAAGTAGAATTTTTAGGATTTGTTATCTCAGACAAAGGAATAGAAACGAATCCGGCAAAGGTAGAAACCATAGTCAACTATCCATGCCCAAAAGATCTTAAAGAACTGAGATCATTCCTTGGACTATCAGGATATTATAGAAGGTTTATAATGGGCTATGCTGCAATAGCTAAGCCACTAACGACACTACTTAGGGGAGAAGACGGACGCATATCAAAGAGGGCTTCATCTAGAAAAATAATACATCTAGATGATGAGGCCAAGAAAACATTTGAGCAGCTAAGAAATGCGTTAATATCTGATGACGTAATACTACAATACCCCGACTTCAATAAACAATTTTGTGGTTAATCACAGATGCCTCTGATCATGCAATAGGAGCAGTACTCTCTCAATCTGACAGACCAATTGCGTTTATATCCAGAACTCTATCAAAAACTGACGAAGGCTATGAAACAGCGAAAAAAGAAATGTTAGCCATATGTTTTAAAGGCTATCTTTATGGTGGTTTCAAAATAAAAATTTATACAGATCACTTACACATGATTGTAATTGGAAAGGTGGAATAGCGATTAAAAGATGGAGGTCTTACCTGGATGAGTACAATAAGGAATTACTCTACATATAAACTAGGAAAAGAAAATATTGTAGCCGATGCATTGTCTCGAGTACCAAAGCGATATGAAATTAATTCGATAACAGAAACCCAACACAGTGCTCAAACCTCTTCTCATAATCTTATTCCCAGCATTGAGGTACCGATAAACGCTTTTAAAAACCAAATTTTTATTTACAAAGAACATTCTCCTGACTACAAATTTACCATCAACAGGCAACTGACCTAGAAACCATAACAAGGACCGCAAAGAAATTAAAACTTACACACCAGGGCAGAAAATATTCGTTAAGCGAAATAGCAGATTATGATCCTAACTTTCACCAAGATATAAAAAGGAAATTGTAAAGAAATTCAAACACACAACAATTATTACAGAAAATGGGAGAGTTGTTCCCAAAAGTAACATCAAAAATGTTTAGTTAGTAATCTGAAGGTGAATAGAACTGAAATGTCTAATAACAAAAAATAAAAATAAAAAAAAATGTATACAAAACAATCTCAATAGCCTTAATGCAAACAATAGCAACCAGGTCATTATAAATAAACAACTACAGAATAAAACTAATAATTTAACTACAATTTCAAATATGTTAAAAAATACAATCAGGAAAGACAATTTATTTAAAACGGAATAGCAATAAGTTTCCAAAATTAAGTAAGACTAATAAAAGAAGAAATAATAAATGTCAAATATGCAACTCAATGGGCAAAACAAAATATAATAAATACTTTACTTTTAGACTAAATAGAATTACAAGAAGTCCACAAAATATTAAAAAACAAAAAATAAAATAACAACTCTATCAGTCGAAGAAATGTTACAATTCGCTGAAGTATCAGTCTTACATAATAAAACAACTATAGTTTACATTGTAAAAATTCCAGAATTAGAAGTAACCAATTATCAAAATCTACTAATAAAACCGTTGTAAAAAATAAACTAATAGTTCACTTAGAAACAGATGAAATATTTTTGTCCGAAAATTCTAATTCTAAAGTATAAAAAAACTGTAAAATATCCAACAATATAAAAATTTGTAAAAAAGATACAGCCATAAACTTAGGAGAATCAAAATGTATTTCTAAATTAGTTGAGGGCAAAGAATCGCTGTGTGATTTCAGTAATGCAGTCCATATCCCGGAAATCGAAGAGATTGACAACAGCTTAATCCTACTTAACAACTTTAACCCTGGTCGAGACCAACGATCTGATACACTTATAGGCTTGACAGACGGCAGCGTTAATCCGGATTAACTGCGCACTTAATCAGATCCAAATTTGTAGGTGACAGACGGCAGCTATGCGAGTTTGAAACTCTCATAAACAGCTCATTGCCCTTTTTATAATATTTTCAATGAAAATTGATAGAAGATAAACATTACAGTTGTTAGCCGACCAATTTTTACCAAACCATTTTTTATTACAAAAACATATCAACACATTATTTTTAAAACTGCATCATAACATAGAAGTTTTATTGATATTATATTGAGAATTTGATAAACAGCTGTCAGGGTTGCTTGTATTTCATTCACAATAGATGAAAATTGGCCATTTTTAACAATGTTGCCAACGAAAATCTCACAAACTCCCTAAAATTTTGAGAGTTATTTTTGGATTCAGCAACTGAGTTAGCTGTGGTAACTCCTGAATTAATCCCGAAAAATGCAATTAATCTGGTTTAACGCTGCCGTCTGTCAATGCTATTAGTCGAGTATTGCTTGGCTAGGCCCCTATGTGTTTACATACATTTGTATGGAAATACGTGTTGTATTTACGCTCATATATGTACAATATAGATACATTTTTGAAATTTCTTACCTCTCGATTTGGTTTGGGCATACTCTGAACTACCTGAAAAAGAAAAATGAAACTAGTATGCGGCTTTTAAAATGAAATACAACGCATTCCTTTTCGTTCATTTTTTGATTTATTTAGGAGCATATGAATCATTTTTGAGCGATTTTTCAATTGATTTTATGATGATGGGTCCTGAGGAATACAAAAAAACATATGTAATCAATTTTCGAATGCTGTTGACAAACTGGATTTGAACATTTAGAACAGAAAAATCGAGTTTTACGACGCAATTTATCGCTTTCTTGCAAACAAAGTCTGCAATCTCTCCTTCCTTTGAGTGTGTCAGCACCTTTTGATGTTGAAGCTACTAATCGTGATGGGATGTTGAGTGAACGACCGGAAAAGGTTTCAAAAGCCAAACGACAAGATAGATGTTTGATGACATTGGGATTGCTCATAAGATTTTTGATATTGGGCGTTGCCAATGTTCTCGATAAATCGTAAGGAAAAGTGCGTCGTGCATCCTTTTTATCGAGATGGTCGATTTCTTTGCAAACTACGAAAGCAGCCAATCCCATCACATCCAACAAGTTGCAAAAAAAGGCGAATGACCATCGTTTCGTTGGCCGTTTTGTAGTGTAATGGGTAACCATCTGATCCATTCAGTCAACACCGGCCTTTGTTGAATTATAAAATAAAATTGCTTCCGGTTTTTTGGCTTCACCTTCACAATCCTTTGTGTAGTGTAGGGTTGAAATCAAATTGACTGCCTTGTTCTTTTTCGGAACATAGTTACAAATCGAAACGAGATTATCGTGAAACCCGAAAGAGTAGAAAGCAACGGACGAGATGGACTTTTTTTCAATTTTTCGGGTAAACACTTCTTATTGGCGCGAATAGTACCAACGAAAGCATGTCCAACGGTAGCCAATCGTTTGGCTCCTGTCAGTGTTGTGAAAAAGTTGTCAGCTACTATTGTTCTGCCGGTGTTTTCGTACTGTTTCACAAGTTTGAGCAATACATTTTCATCTTGGTTCACTTCACGCTTTCCGCCATCCTTTTTCTTGTGTACAATATACCTTGCAATGGGTATTTTGTTTGTGAGTCACGTGCCCACCAGGTTTTCACACCGTATTTGGATGGTTTTGATGGTATGAATTGCGTAAATTTTGTCTTGCCACGATACGGAAACAATTGTTCATTAATCGTTACATTTTCATGCGGCTCATAGTTTCTGGCGAGGTTTTCATTTAAAAAATTCTATATATCGCGAATTGCGGCAGCTTTATCAGATTGTAGTCGGAATGAACGTGTGCGGCCATCATCGAAACGGATATATCGCGTCAATAACTTGAATCGTTTGAGTGGCATCGCCGCTCGAAAGATGGGAAGAGCATCTGTTTGCCACAAAAGTGGTGTAAACTGCATATTATTGTGCGTAACGCCAGAAGCAATAAGAATGCCAATAAATGCATTAACTTCGGTGCTAGTGAAATCCACCCAAACTTTGGGTTTTGAGGTTAGATTTTCTGCATTCCATTTTGCAAATTGGTCTCTTCCATAACGATTTGTTTGACTGATGATAATGGATGAAATATTGGTAGTAAAAAACTGTTTGAATACCTCAATGGGAACAGAGTTTTGTTGCTTCGGTCCAGGCCTTAAGCGCATAATATTGTGTGCACGAGTACGCATTGCTTCATTAGGCTCTTTTTTCCATTCTGTCCCATCTTTACCGTAGTAAGAAGTTTCAGTAGCAGCTGGAGTTTCACGCTCTTCTTTTTCTACACCATCGATTACTTCCTCTTCGTCACTATCTAATATTTCATTCGGCTCGATTTCGATTTCATTTTCAATATACGATGCATCTTCAAATGGCACATAATCGACATCTCTATCATCGTCATCGCTTTCGAATGGATCCACTTCTTCACGCACAACATCACTATTTTCATTTTGAATGTCATTTACCAATGCTGATGTTAAGCGATCATAAAAATCTGCACTGATGTTTCGTGTATTATTCACATATTCCACTTCACCACTCATTACACTGTCCAACAAATGAAGACTTTTTGAATGAAACAGAATAGCGATCCCATAATTCTGAAAGGGTATGTTGAGTAGATCATTTTTGTAGAACAAACTTATGGTCCAGCACGTCTGAGTATTTTTTTTTACAGTGGGTCAAAGTTTTCATTTTTTGGACGAAGGGAGCATTATACTATATGAAAAAAATTTTGTAAGTTAATGTCTGAGAGAATTCTTATGGTCAGAGTTGTATTGTGGAATTGTATGAGGATTATTTTTGTGGAAGATCTTAACCCTCTAACTGGTTTTTTTATGGGTCAATTTGACCCTTGTTTCGAGAAAATCAAAAAATATCCTTTAAAAAAGGACAGGACGAAAATGATTGGCGGAAAATTTCAGGGGGGGTCACCAAAGACACCATTGTTGTAAATAAAGCTCTTTACAATTGATAAAAAAAATTACACGCCAACATATACAAAATAGGTGAAAACGTCGTCAAGTTCGGCCGGGCCAAACACTGAGTTCTCGCGTCTAGTCAGCTGTCACTTACAAATCGGGTGTGATAAAATTAAGCATAATAGTAAGTACATATCGTGTGTGATTTTTACTAAAATTAATATAAAAAAAGGACAATTAAAGCTTAAATAAGCATGGCGGATTCTGTTTGCAAATTAAGAGATTGGTTTTGTTTTATTTGTGGACATTTTACGCACCTTCAAAGCAGAAGAAAGATATTCCCTACAATTGAAGAACCATATTTTCTTTTCTTTGGAATACGGTTTTTCTGCGCCTATTGTATGGATTGAACCTGAAAATCACAAATCAGATACATGCTATTTCTGCGTAATTTACAAATTTGGTAGAGGCCAAAGGCACTACGCAATAATGACATACGAAGCAACAAATAATGACATTTTACCAGAAGTGCGCTGTGAAGGTGTTCCGGTGCCTCAACCGCCTACACATACATTTTCGGCCAATATGACATACCCCAATACAGAAATAACAGCGGCGGTTGAAAACATATCAGATATAAGTTACTTGCCTCCTGCTGGTTTAAACATACATATGTCCTAATTTGATAGACCAAGCTTATTTTGAAGATCTTGTAAGAGATTTAGGACTAACAAAAGAGAAAGCTGAAATATTATGTTCCAGATTGAAAAACAGGAATTTGATAAAAGCCGATGTGAAAGTTACATCGCCAAGAAAAAACACGCCGATTTGGAAAGTTATTTTAAAAAAATCAGAAGAACTTATATACTGTTGCAGTATTGAAGAGGTTCTAAAATATCTAAAGCTTCCACTGGACTCTTCCGCTTGGCGACTATTTATAGATAGTTCAAAACACAGCTTAAAAGCAGTTTTACTGCACAATGGAAATCAGCATCCATCAATACCGGTTGCGTATTCCACAAAAAAGGAGGAAACATACGCAAATATTTCAAATCTCTTAAATAAAATTGAATACTATAAATATAAATGGGAAGTATGCGCAGACTTCAAAATGATTGCAATATTGACTGGAATGCAAACAGGATACACAAAATATATGTGCTTTCTTTGTAAATGGGATTCACGCAGCAGCCATTATCATATTAAATATTTCGAAGAACGTAAAGAAAATATTATTGGTGACTTAAATGTAATCCATGAATCTCTTGTCCCAAAAGATAAGGTCATACTTTTATGGTCATCTGTCGGATATGCAAAAGACAGCATTTGACTTTATGCAGCTGGTTATATCAGAATTCCTTGGAAACTCAAAAGCACAAAACTATGCAGAAAATATTGAAAGCATGCTAATCGGTTTTAACAATATTGGCGTTAAGATGTCACTATAGCTGCATTTTCTGCACTCTCAATTTTTTTAAAGAAAACCTTGGAGCGGTTTCAGATGAACACGGTGAAAGGTTTCATCAGGATATAAAGGTATTGGAAGAAAGATTCAAAGGGAAAGCCCAAAGTTTAATGCTTGCTGAATACGTATGGGGCTTGTACAGAAACCTTGACACATTGGAACATTCACGTCAAGCTAAATACAGGAAAGCATATTAAGTTTAATCTTTAATCCATTGTCCTACTACTGCTGAAGCAAAAAAATAAATATGTACATACTACATATATTAAACCACTATTAAAACAAAATTATAATTTTTTTATCAATCGTAAAAACCTTTATTTACAACAATGGTGTCTTTGGTGACCCCCACTGAAATTTTCCGCCAAACATTTTCGTCCTGTCCTTTTTTAAAGGATATTTTTTGATTTTCTCGAAAAAAGGGTCAAATTGACCCATAAAGAAACCAGTTAGAGGGTTAAGATCTTCCACAAAAATAATCCTCATACAAATCCCCAATACAACTCTGACCATAAGAATTCTCTCAGACATTAACTTACAAAATTTTTTTCATATAGTATAATGCTCCCTTCGACCAAAAAATGAAAACTTTGACCCACTGTAAAAAAAACTGAGGCGTGCTGGACCATAAGTTTGTTCTACAAAAATTATCTACTCAACATACCCTTTCAGAATAATAAAAAACAAGATGAGAACTGGCGCGAAATATGCGTATTTTCACAGTAATATATTGTGCGTTCAACTATCTGTCGTCAACTGACTTGCATAATACAAAAGAATACAGAAAACGAATTAATTAGAGACAGGGTTCTCATTTACTACTCCGTAGCAGCAAAATTTTTAAAATTATTGCTATGCTATCGCTACCGCTCTCACTTTGTCGGGAGCCACAGCATAGCCTTAGCATAACAATGTAAAGTATGTGCTCTACTCTGCTCCGAGTTTTGTTAGGTAAAAAACTATAGCTAGAGCGGGAGCAAAAAATTAAATTCTGCGCTATGCTCTGGCGTAGCGATAGCAAAAAATTGGGAGCGGTAGCACAGCAGAGCTAATGAAAATTTTCATGTGCTACAGCTCCCGCATGTGTTTGTTGTTTTTTTTTCTTTTTTGCTATTTTCTGTCATTTACAAGTATGGTACAAGTTGGTATATAAAAGAAAGTCGTTTATAACTCAAGAATGGCTGAACCGATTTGGCTTAAAATTGGTGGGGAGGTAGCTTAGAAGTAGGGTAAGGACATAGGAGACATTTTATCTCTTTCGGAGCAGAGTAGAGCACATACTTTACATTGTTATGCTAAGGCTATGCTGTGGCTCCCGACAAAGTGAGAGCGGTAGCAAGAGTAAAATGAAATGCTACGAGAGTAGCGTAGTTTTTCAAACGCTGATTAGAGAGAGAGAAGAAGAATACTGTAGCAAAAATAAACACACAAAATCCTGGTTTTGTTTGTAAACACACTCTTCTTTTGACTGTTTCCCTCTTTTTCTCTTCTTTCGCACGAACAAGTCGAGCGCAAAGAGCTCGCTATAGACCCGAATGAACATATTTATGCATGTGATTATGTTTATATGAGTGCTAGATAAACATACAAACCAATTTGGACATGTAACAAACATGAAAACAGATAAATCAACCTTGCGTAGTGATAGAAACATACCAAAGTTCATATAGTGCGTTGTCAAAAAAGTCTTGCGGTATTTTTATTGATTTTTTTTTATTGAAATTGAAATGAATTTTTGATGACTTATGCCCAGCTCTTGACCGATGCTACGCCTGCTACTATGCCGGTCTCTTTCGACCAATTCAGCGATTTTATCGCAATTTTCGACGACAGGCCTTCCGGAGCATGGCGCATTTTCGACCACCTCTACACCAGAACGACAACGTTGAAACCATCGTTGTGCGGTGGAAATGGAAACTGTATCGGGTCCATAAACTGCACAAATTTTATTGGCGGCTTGAGATGCATTTTTGCCATTTATCGTAGTAGTACTGTAAAATATGCCGTATTTTCTCTTTATTTTGCTCCATGTTTGCGACGCTATAACTCACGAACAACTTGAAAGAAACGACAATCAATCAAACACGTGTTAGCGCGTGAAATGAGCTTTCCAAAAAGGTATAGCATGACCCATGAAAAGGTATAGCGAAATATCGCAAGACTTTTTTGACAACCCATTATAAAGATTAGAAGTATCGTTTTACTTAAGTTATGTTGCGGCTATTACCGTGCGATAATAGCGGCCTATAGACATTTACTAATTGGACAAGCAATAGTTTTAAACACAATTGATAAGGCCAATGGCTCGAATAAGCAATTTTTTATTGCAACAAATTACTTATGTGAGTTTTACACGAATTGTTAGTTTATAAGCAAACCCAAAAATAAAAAAATGTTGCACTATTCCCTACCAGGGATTAATTTAATTAATATTTTAAATAAATTTTATTTTATTTTAGTATCCCAATAACGAAAATACTAATAAATACGGGTTTGTTAAATTTTTTTTTTCATACAAAATTAGTCTAGCCAAGCACCATTGGTTTCGACTAAGGTGTAACATTATAATATCATTATCGTCCTTTTCGATACCATATCCTTGAATTTTTTTTTCTGAATTCTATAGACAATAAAATTCTAGGAAGCTACCTGGAAGCGCAAGTCGTTTGCTATAACGGTTAACGGCAGTCTAATACAAAATAATATAACCCATCATCTGAAAGGGACATATCTCGTACACTATTGGAATGAGAACATAACCATAAATAATAAAGAATTCAGCAACAATGAGAAAACTATATTGAAACCCGGAGCACCACTTGTCCAAATGACTCCAATAGAATTGGAGCGTCTTTTAATACCATCATTGGAATCCCTACAGGCACTCAACATAAAAAATAGGAAACAATTAGACCAAATAAATACAGATTCCTCCTCGAACCGTATACATAGCTATAATTTTTCAATCGGCCATTATTATATGTAGCAATAATTGTATTATAAAAATTCTGTATAAGCCAAAGGAAAACCTAATCCTACAAATGGGAAAAGTTCCGACAAAAATCATGAATGAAACAAACAATTTTCCTAGATCTGTAAAACCACACATTAATAGCATACCATACTTTTAAAGCTACTTGAGGACAAGTAGGAATTTGAGGAGGGAGAGTTAATACAACAAATATTTATTTCAACATAACAACATTCATTGCAACAATGTCGTTGTGAAAGTTCAACAACACACAGAAATTTGTTAAAACAAACATCCGCTGCAACTTCCAGAATCGATCCCCATTATTGCTGATCAATAAATAATAATGAAAATAAACAATAATTCACTTCAATATATTGTAAATTCCGCTGACCATTCAACATCCGCTAAACTTTGCCGTTAAGAACGCCGACGCCGCTGCCGTTGAACCACAGCTAGTTTAGGGTATTTTTAAGATACTATGTTCAGATACATTTTTTAACTCAATAAAGCAAAACTTAACTTGTATGAGCGTGCATACATATCGACGCAGATTTTTGCAAGCCGCGTAAAAATATTTTTTACACTCCTTGACAAATACAGTCAATCCCGGTTATGTGCGATAATCAAAGATACAGATTTTTGTAGTTTGTTAAAAATAAAAATATAATATGGCACATAAGCGAGTGCGGATACTTAAGCGAGTGGTACTTAAAACAATAATTTCTATGTATTTCAAAAAACAAACAGTGAGATGCAGCAAGATTTAGGCAGTTAAGAGGAATGATTTTCATTTAAGCGGAGTACTATTTAACCGGGAATCACTGTACACATAAATCAGAGGAATATTGAATATTTTCTTTGAAACATTTCTTGACTTGAATATCGACAAATAAGCTATGTTGTAAATTTTATTCTAATATATTTGAATACTTATATATGCGGGGTTGTCACTTTTTCCTTCTCATACAAACATCAGAAATTGTACAATTTATAATTTTTAGCTTTTTCCATCGTCGCAAAAAGACGCTTGTGGGCAAAGGAATGCTCGCGGAGATGTAATGGTGTTTGTTTTTATGAATGATGCGAGTTTGCCTGTTGAAAGTGCGCTTGCGTTCATGAATGAAAATGTTGTTGTTGTGTGTTTTTCTACAATTTTGGCATCGACTATTTGGCTGCCATATTGACTTGTGACGCTGCTGATGCTATTTGAGACAATTGTTGTTTTGTAGTTTTTGCGGGTGACATATCTACATGTCTACGCATATCTGTATGTAAGTTTGTGTATGCATTATTTGTGTGCCAATGTCATGTGCACATATTTATGTATGTATATATGAACAGCACCAGATGCCAGATAACATATTGCCACACATGCTGCGGTCAAAGCAGGTGTGGAACCATGTTAAGCACTGGGCCGCTTAGGTCATTCAAGAGAAGCGAAGACTAGAGCGACTGCGATATAGCGAGGCAAACAGCCAAAACCAGCTCGAAAATCCCTGAGACGTTATAGTCAATAGACTTAGCTTGCTCTGCGATGTAATACTTAATGAGTAGTTCTGCAGGGCAATTCACCAAAGCTATGTGTCGTTAATAAGATGTCTTTTTAGTGGGTTAAAGTCCCACACTACTGTTGTAAGGGCAACAGTGTCTTCTGATGATTTTTTTTTACATCTTGCAATAAAAAAACAAAAAAAAAAAACAAAAAACATATGAACAGCGCGCACATGTTATTATTGATAAGTGACAATATGATTTGAATTCGCGAAAGCGAACAAACACATATGGTCATGATACATGTGAATATACATAAGTTTTGAATGATAAAATATACGATTTATGTACATTTATCAATATTGTAGTATATTTAATTTTTTTAATATATTATGTTAGTTTGTTATATACCTACATATACATATAATGAAGTATACACATAAGCACGAATATATCAATACTAGAAATAATAAAAAATAGGCCTTATTTTCACATTAACTACGAATATTGCTTTGAAAAGGTTAATTAATTCAAATTCAAATTCAATTGCGCCTGTATTCATAAATATGCACAAAAAGAATTCATATGAATACACATGTTGCATATAAACGTATAAAAATATCAGCAAAAGAGCTAACATACGTCTGTAACAGCAATATATAATTCTGAGCATAATTTTTGTTCAATGCTCAGCTCTGTTCAAGCGCAACTGTTAAGATTTCCTCTGCTGAGCTGGTAGTGGTGAAACTCCCTAACCTCGACCGAGTTAGCCAATTATATTTTTACGTCCTCCGCGTCGTGAACCTTTTCTATGATAAACGTTCCCTGCTGTACATTCACGGTATAGAGGCCATTATGCACAGTCACCCGTAATGTCGGAAGAAACTAAAACAGTGGTTCCCAAATTTTTTTGTCTACCGCCCACTTTGAGAATAAATATTTTTTTAGCGCCCCCAAT
Organism: Bactrocera tryoni; assembly: GCF_016617805.1. Taxonomy (NCBI): domain Eukaryota; kingdom Metazoa; phylum Arthropoda; class Insecta; order Diptera; family Tephritidae; genus Bactrocera; species Bactrocera tryoni. The sequence goes on along the minus strand of NW_024395824.1, from coordinate 22,262,969 downwards.
TTTTCACCTATTTAAAAACCACTATAACTTCAAATTAATTATTGTTACCTATATATGTATGTATATTAACGGAGAATTCTAAACGAAACTTTTACTATAACCAGCAACTTGAAACCTGAGCGCAGTAGGTAACATACAACGGCGCTTAGGTCTCAAGTTAATTCTTACGGGCTCCACCAGCCAATAAGAATGATTATTGAAACACAACTTTATAGTATTAAAACAGAGAATCTTTTATTAAAAATAAAACTAAAATAATCGATCCATATATAAAAACTAATGTGAAGGATGAATCTGATGCTGTTTAATAAGTTTGTTAATATCAGGTTCCAATTTACTCAAGAACAGTCGCAAGTCGCCACGTTCGGTAACAAGCAAACGATTTATATTTTTAGTAAGCAGTGTTGTCACAGCACTAAATCCACGTTCGCACAAATATGACGATGGGAATGCTATCAAGAATCGTTGAACGATGGACCACAATCCAGGGTACAATTGCGAGATCGGTTTTTGTAGCCAAAATTCTTGGTAACCATTTTTGAACTTGATTTTTATTTCCTCGTTTGTTGTCAATTCTATAAGTTCTTCTTCCAGCTGAGGTGACATTACTGTGTTGACATTTGAAAACGGATCCAACACCCAGCCTGGTATTTCCAAGTTCAAAATGTCCTGGTATCGTTCGGTGAAGTCAATGTGGAGGTTTTCCAAATGTTGGCAGTAGGCAAACAATTCGTCGTTACTGCATGATACTGATAAATTCGGAAAATTGTGAAACTCACGTCTGCCCAGATTCTTTTTGTGTAGAAGCAGTTTGGCTGCGAAAGAAGCAACGACGTTTCTTGTTTTAATTAAATTTAGTTTATCGCCTTGCAGTTGGAGATTCATGTCGTTGAACAATTTATACAGGTCTGTCATGTAAGCTATATCATTCTTTGAGAATTGAATTCAGAATTTCAACTGTATCTTTAGTTTCCAAGAACTCTATAACAGAGTCAAACAGGTTGTAGAATCGAGTCAGACAATTGCCTCTTGATAGCCACCGAACTTCAGTATGAAACAACAAACAATTGAAATCCTCGTCATTAGTAACACAAAGCTGATGAAATAATCTATCATTCAAAGAGCTGTTGCGGATTTTATTGACTGCTTTGATGACATATTGCAGTGATTGAAATAGTTTTTCACTTAAGTTTCTAGCAACTAAATGTTGTCTATGAATAACGCAATGTATACCAAGGACATCTGGAATTTTATTTTTTAAGTACGCTATGAAGCCTTTATGGCACCCTGTCATAGCCGGAGCGCCATCCGTAGCAACTGAAATAATATTTTTCAAAGGAGTTTCTTTCTCATCGCAAAACTTTTCCAATATATTGAATATGGTTTCGCCTTTTGTATCGGTCTCTAAATTTCTATCAAATAATAGTTCTTCACATATTTTCTCATCTTTAATGAAACTCACGTAAGACAACAACAATGCTTCATTAGTTGGTAAAGTGGACTCATCCAGCTGAATTGAAAATTGACTTGACCTCAGGTGATCGTACTATGATTCTTCAATGTTTTCAGCCATTTCATCAATTCGTCTTTGCACAGAATTATTACTCAAAGGCACGGTAGTTATTACTTCATTTATTGCTGGCAATATTAACTCTTCTCCGATGTTATGTGGTTTGCCTTTTTGAGCAATTAATAAAGAGATATTGTACGAAGCTCGAAGTCCGTCGTCATCTTGCTTAGCAGCCGCCGAAAATAGTTTTGCTACACTTGGCTGAGTATTATGCTTCTTCTCTAGGTCTTGAAAATATGCTACATCCTTGTCTCTCTTATCTGGATGCATTTTATTCAAATGATCTTGCAGTCTTGAAGGCTTCATTGCTTCATTCGAAAATGTTTTTAGACATAGAAGACACAAAGGCGAGGATGGGTTTGTGGGATTTTCAATGAATCCGAATTTAAGGGGCTATACCAGTGTGACACTTTCAAAAAAAATTTTTTTAACCATAAAAAAACGATTTTTTTTCAAAATAACGCCATTTTCTTAATTTTTGATATTTTTCAAAGATCGTAGTCCATTGTATAGAAAATATACTTAAGTTTAATAAACATTTTGAATTTTATTGTTTCAGCTACTCAATCGACCGGAATCATGCCAGCAGTTGAGGCACTTTTTTTTTGGCACTTCCGCAGACAGCACATAACTCCGTTATTTTTCAAAATTTTTGTAAATTTTCTTTTTTAATATAGCTAAAAATATACTTTATTACGTCCATAGAACGTCGAAACATTAAATCTAGTACTTTCTTTTAAAAAAATTCACGAAAACGCCTAATTTTTCATGCGTCACACTGGTATAGCCCCTTAATGTATTCCGCACAGTATTGCCGTCTCTTCTTTTTTACTTCCGGCATTGTTTTGCTTCGAGAAATACGTTTAACTTCGCGAGTAGTGTAAAGGAGACGTAAGTAATGCTCATCTAATGCGCGCAAAACCACAAATGAATGTAAAATAAATATTACATTGTTTATATAAGAAGGCTTAAGCACAATTATTATATAGTAGTCCAAAAATATGAATTCTTATTTTTCCTAGAAATACATTTGTAAAAAAAAGATCTTTCTCCTTTTCGTATTATCTTATTGTTCCCAGAAATACATTTGTAAAAAAGGATCTTTCTCCTTTTCTTATTATCTTATTTTTCCCAGAAATACATTTGTAAAAAAATGATCTTTATCCTTTTTTTATTTTCCACATAAAAGATTTAAGGAGTTCAAAAGCTCAAAACGTGCCTTACATCAGCTACCTACCCGACGTCATTTCGCAAGTGATAAAATAATTTATTCAAGAGCTCAAAGCATTCGCTACATCAGCTCGAACCTACCTACCCTACACCTTTGCGCAAATGATTATATTATGATAGCAAATGCCCACATACAGATTTGGCAATGGCAATAGCAATACGTTTGACAGTTAGTATTCTATAAATTATATCCTGTCGAAATGCCCCGTTAGGAAACGGAGCGACCGATTGACATAATTTTCATTTTTTCTATATTCAATAAAATAGGACAAATATATGAAGTACGCTGGGAGAAATATAGAACCGAGTTTAAGCAATCTTTTAATTCATATTAGTTGATGTTCACAAGTTGTTGTTGAGAGTCGAGAGCTCATGTAGTCGTTGTCTAAGAGGCCTCCTAGCTAAATAAAATTACAAATAACCCCCCAGGCCTCTACACACGACAATAATGTAAATTTACTATGTGAAGAAATTAATACACAAGTTTGTAGAGTAAAAGATGATATAAAATTAAAAAAATGAAATTCATATATTCAAAATTATCTAATTATATGAATAACAATAATCGTAATGTAAAATATTTTACAACTTATACGAATCATTTTCCATTTCGACGACCTCATTTCAATTCAATTTCACAGAAATTAAACAAACCCCCTTCAGTTCTGCAAACATTTATACCAATAAAAAGATTCATGGCTCAAACCAGTCCCGAATAAGACGTTTCGGTTGTCCTAAACCAATGGAACAAGATGCAACAAATTTTCACTTAACAGCCTCGAAAGACTCTCCACAATTAAATTGAAATTAAATAAAAAATATTTTAAGTTTTTAGTTGACATAGGTTCATCAGTTAGTTTAATAAAATCAAGAATATTTAACGAAGAGGTCATACATGTTCAACCAATAACGTTAACAACAGCGACAAGAAACGTATGTTTGAACGCAGTTCAAGAACTGTTTAGCGCCGAATACATGAAAAAATTACAATTTTTCGTTTATAACTTTTCCAATAGTTATGACGGTTTAATTGGTTAATGCTAAACAAATTCTACGAAAAAATGCGGCGGCTTACAGAAGGTTTCAAGACCGGAGCATACTCTTGTACAACCCCCAAAGGTGATCTAGTAACCGATGCCCAGAGCATACTTAAATTATGGAGGGAACACTTCTCCAGCCTGCTGAATGGCAGTGAATGCACAACGCCAGGAGAAGGCGAACCCGATTCCCCAATCGATGACGATGGAGCAGACGTTCCATTGCCCGACCATGAAGAAGTTCGAATAGCAATTACCCGTCTGAAGAACAACAAAGCGGCGGGGGCCCATGGATTGCCGGCCGAGTTATTCAAACACGGCGGCGAAGAACCGATAAGGAGCATGCATCAGCGTCTTTGTAAAATATGGACGGACGAAAGCATGCCCAACGATTGGAATTTAAGTGGCTCTGCCCAATTCCCAAAAAGGGATACCCCACAATCTGCGCCAACTACCGTGAGATAAGCCTCCTAAACATCGCGTATAAGGTTCTATCGAGCGTATTGTGTCAAAAAACTGGTTGGACCTTATCAGTGTGGCTTTAGACCTAGCAAATCAACAACCGACCAGATATTCACCATGCGCCAAATCTTGGAAAAGACCCGTGAAAGAAGAATCGACACACACCACTTCATCGTTGATTTCAAAGTTTCTTTCGACAGCACGAAAAAGTGCTGCCTTTATGCCGCGATGTCTGAATTTGGTATCCCCGCAAAACTAATACGCCTGTGTAAACTGACGTTGAGTAACACCAAAAGCTCCGTCAGGATCGGGAGGACCTCTCCGAGCCGTTCGATACCAAACGAGGTTTCAGACAAGGCGACTCCCTACCGTACGACTTCTTCAACCTGCTGCTGGAGAAAATAATTCGAGCTGCAGAACTTAATCGAGCAGGTACAATCTTTTATAAGAGTGTACAGCTGCTGGCGTATGCCGATGATATTGATATCATCGGCCTCAACACCCGCGCCGTTAGTTCTGCTTTATCCAGACTGGACAAGGAAGCAATGCAAATGGGTTTGGCAGTGAACGAGGGCAAGACGAAATATCTCCTGTCATTAAACAAACAGTCGTCGCACTCGCGACTTGGCTCTCACGTCACTGTTGACAGTCATAACTTTGAAGTCGTATATAATTTCGTCTATCTTGGATCCAGCGTAAACACCACCAACAATGTCAGCCTAGAAATCCAACGCAGGATAACTCTTGCCAACAGGTGCTACTTCGGACTGAGTAGGCAATTGAGAAGCAAAATCCTCTCTCGGCGAACAAAAACCAAACTCTATAAGTCACTCATAATTCCCGTCCTTCTATATGGTGCAGAGGCCTGGACGATGACAACAAGTGATGAGTCGACGTTGCGAGTTTTCGAGAGAAAAGTTCTGCGAAAGATTTATGGTCTTTTGCGCGTTGGCCACAGCGAATATCGCATTCGATGGAACGATGAGCTGTATGAGATATATGACGACATTGACATAGCTCAGGGAATTAAAGACAGCGGCTACGCCGGCTAGGTCAAGTTGTCCGAATCGACGAAAACACTCCAGCTGTGAAAGTATTCGACGCAGTACCCACCGGGGGAAGCAGAGGAAGAGGAAGACCTCCACTCCGTTGGAAGGACCAAGTGGAGAAGGACCTGGCTTCGCTTGGAATATCCAATTGGCGCCACGTAGCGAAAAGAGAAACGACTGGCGCGCTGTTGTTAACTCGGCTATAATCGCGTAAGCGGTGTCTACGCCAATAAAGAAGAATTGGTTATAACATACTTAAGCTACTTAAGAGGCTATACCAGTGTGACACTTTCAAAAATATTTTTTTTTATTTGCTTGTTCGATAGCTTATATTTCCATAAATATCATGTGAAATCGGGAAGGTCGTATCTTGAATAGTGTTTGGATGGCAGCGTTCTAAAGAGCGGCAGGTACAAACATATATGTATGTATGAGTGAAACTCTATCCGCGTTTTTCTCGAAACGACATTTTTCAAAATTGCTGGCGTTATAACTCAACGAGAAACTAACCGATCTACTTCAAATTAAAACTAAGTATCTTTGAATACGGTAACTATACAATGACCTACGATGTTGTTGATTGGTTGAAAATTGTCAATTGGCATTGGTAAAACGACCATTTTTTACCTTAAAAGACAATTTTTTTTTTTCAAAATTACGCCATTTTGTTAATTTTTGATATTTTTCAAAGATCTTAGGTCATTGTATAGGAAATATATTTACGTTTAATAAACTTTTCCAATCTTTTTGTTACTCTACTACTACTACTGCTACTCAATCGGCCGGAATCACGCCAGCAGTTGGCGCATTCGTTTTTTTGACACCTCCGAAGACAGCCCATATCTCCGTTATTTTTAAAAATTTTTGTAAAAAAAATATTAAAATTCAGCTGAAAATATACCTTTTTGCGGTCATGCGTCACACTGGTATAGCCCCTTAAGGCTAAAATCGACCTAGAAAATAATTTGATACATTTGAATGGGATTTGTTATAATATTTTGAATAATTAATGAAATTGTAAAAATGCTAATAATTGTCTTCAAGAATTAAATATGAATGAAAACCATGATATTAGATACAGCAAATTAAGACTTGAGCATCTAAACTCAGAGGAATTAAATAAATTAGAAAAACTTTTAGCTATGTTTCAGAACATATTTCATAAAGAAGGGGATACACCTTTACTCATAAAATAAAACATAGAATCAAAACTGTTCACTAAGATCTAATCAATGTAAAATCTATAGGTATCCTGAAATACATAAATTGGAAGTAAACAAGCAATTAAAAGGAAGGAATAATTTCGCACATTGATTCCCCATATTCAGCACCAATTTGGGTGGTACCAAAAAAGTCAGATGCTTCAGATAAGAAGAAATGAAGAATTGTTGTTGATATTCGTAAACTTAATACTATTGATAATACGTATCCTATCGCAAACATGGATGAAGTTCTAGAAAAAGTAGGTAGTGTATGTACTTTTCAACAATAGATTTTGCGCAAGGCTTCCATCAGACTAAGATGACTAACTGCCTTAAAAAAGACAATACAATAGATAGTTCAGATGAGAAATTCGTAGAAGCTATAGACACCATAAAAATTTTAATTACAAATGATCCGATTCTGGCATACCCAAATTATGAAAAGATATTCACACTGACGACTGATGCGTCAAATGTAGCGTTGTAGATTTTTGGAATAACCATGTATCGATTTATACCCTAAGTTTCCTATGATAGAAAAAGTTAGAGCTTTGAATTGGTTAGAAACTAAGAAAGCATTGTTAAAAATCATTAATTGTATAGGTCCCCCAAAAACCTTAACATTTGACCAAGGTCAGGGTTTAAATAATATACATAAATATCAAACAGTGGTGTAATTCATTAAATGTAACGGTAGAAGTAACTACTAGCAAAACTGGTATTGGTGACATTGAAAGATTACACAAAAGTTTAAATGAAAAACTTAAAATAATTAACACATCAGGTGATAAAGCGCTAAAATATTTCGAAATTGAACAAACTCCTAACTCATAATCATGTTATAGTTCACTCTACTACTAATTAAATTCCATATGAAATTTTTTTAATAAAGAGTCACCAAAACATGATTCTTAAATGATTAAAGAAAGAAGAATCTATAATTTAAATAAAAACCGTCATGAAAAAGATATTGATACAAATTTTGTTAATACAGAAATATCAAGGAAGAGACTAGATAAAATCCGAAGTTAAGTTGTTAAGTTTAAGCCCCAAAATGTAAGCAAATATAAAAACCAATTTAAAAGAAAAAAAACTAGCTAGAACTAAGTCTATGAATTAAATACTTGTACCCTATCATTGTTATATACCTATCATATCATATATCATAACCTTTTACTTATTCATTATTACTTATTCATTGTAACATGTTAACCAATCTTTATATAAAGAAAAAAGTACAGCGGTGCCGTTTGATCTTAGCGTTATTCTAGAAATTATTAGGAGTTATCGCCTCGCCTAGCAATCACGCGTTCCTTTAAATCACTTTTAAGTCATTTGTGCATTTCATCACTATTTTGTAAAAAAAAAACAATTTTTATAAATAAAAATAAAAGGAACTATTTTAGTAAAAATAGAAAAAATATTACTCATATGTATGGATTATACTGATTGTTGTTAATGACCAAGGCCGTTGTTTTGAACACACCATGTGGAACCGGTAAAGCATTTACATATAATATCACAACAGAAAATCGCATTGGCAGACGCATCGCCAGGCATTGCGGTTACTTTGTAGATGCCATTCCCCGCGAGCGTAGTCGCGGGTTGAGACCTAGTCGTTAATAAATCAATAGTGGGCCCAAATCGGTTGCGAAATTTTCTATTAAAAAAAAGTTCAGAAGTTTTTTCAATCGCAAAATGGGAATTACGATTTTGAATACGAAAATCATAATTAAAAGTTTATAAGATATTAGTAAATTCAAAAGATGGAACAAATAACATAATTTTTCAAATCAAAAGCTGAAATTGAAATTTCTAACTGAAGAACTTAAATTAAGAATATGTTAAAGGTAAATACGACAAAGAGTGCTAAACTGTCTCGATATCTTACTAAAACAATACTTTAATTTTCAAAAAATAACCAAAGTGGTAAAACACTAGGTAAGCAAGCGCATAATGGTTAAAACATCAAAAACACATATTTTAGTTCTCATTTTTCTAACCAGTATTTAGTTTTAAGCTTTTTATTTCTAATTTATTTCGATTTACCTTTACCGATGGCGTTAATTTTAACGTTTATCTGACTTCATTTACTTTTATTACTTTTTTTCTACTTATACCTATGTATACCTATGTACATATACTGGAGGATGGAGTCATGTGTAGAAGTTCACGCAAGTGAGGAAATTTCTCTGATCGCCATTCACTTGGGAGTGGCCAGAAACGATTCTTTTACACATGGCTCAAGCAACTCACAACTTCCGGTCTTTGACCAAGTATCCTCTGGGTAGCCTAAGAACATCTGTTCGAAGGCGAGCTAAAGTGAGAAGGCGAAACATCCCCTACATAGGGTTGTGCGCTGGGTTTGGAACCCGCCACGTAAAAAAACATCCCCAATGAAAAGGAACAACAACTCGGAAGAGAAACCCCCCTTTTGATGACGACCACGGCTAACGAAATAAGGACTATGATATCAGGGCATGCACCTGGAATGTCCGGACCCTTAATTGGGAAGGTGCACCTGCCCAGGTGGTTGATGTCCTCGCGAAAATAAAAGCTGACATCACCGCCGTCCAAGAAATGCGATGGACGGGACAAGGACAGAGACGAGTAGGCCCTTGTGACATTTACCACAGTGGCCATATAAAGGAGCGCAAGTTTGGTGTTGGATTCGTGGTGGGAGAGAGACTCCGTCGCCGAGTACAATCATTCACTTCGGTGAATGAACGTCTAGCCACAATCCGCATCAAAGCGATTTTCTTCAACATATCGCTGATTTGCGCCCACGCCCCGACGGAAGAGAAGGACGATGTGACCAAAGATGCCTTCTATGAGCGCTTGGAGCGGGCTTATGAGAGCTGTCCCCGCCATGATGTCAAAATCGTGCTTGCCGACTTTAACGCCAGGGTGGATAAAGAAGGTATCTTTGGCACTACGGTCGGTAAATTCAGCCCCCACGACGAAACATCCCCAAATGGGTTGAGGCTGATTGACTTCGCCGCGGCCCGAAATATGGTTATCTGTGGTACTAGATTCCAGCACAAGAAGATACATCAAGCTACCTGGCAGGCTCCGGATCGAAAAACTACCAACCAGATCGATCATGTTGTGATAGACGGAAGACACGTCTCCAGTGTTCTAGACGTGCATACGCACCGAGGTCCTAACATCGACTCGGATCACTATCTTGTTGCAGCCAAGATTCGCACCCGCCTCTGTGCAGCAAAAAACGCACGTCAACAAACACAAGGAAGGTTCGACGTCGAGAAGCTGCAATCACAACAGACAGCCGAACGATTTGCTACTCGGCTTGCACTCCTGCTCTCTGAGAGCACTCGTCAACAACTCGGTATACGGGAACTGTGGGACGGCATTTCAAACTCCTTACGTACAGCTGCAACCGAAACCATTGGTTTTCTGAAAGTGCAAAAGAACAGCTGGTACGACGAGGAGTGCCGTGTCGCAGCGGAGAGAAAACAGGCTGCCTACCTCGCAACGTTACGATCGACCACTGCACGTGCGGTATGGGATAGATACCGAGAGTTGAAGAAGGAAGCGAGACGCATTTGCCGACAGAAGAAGAAAGAGGCCGAAATGCGTGAGTACGAAGTGCTTGGTAATGCTTGAAAATTCTATGAAAAAATGCAGCGGCTTACAGAAGGTTTCAAGACCGGAGCATTCTCTTGTAGAACCTCCAAAGGTGATCTAGTGACCGATGCCCAGAGCATACTTAAATTATGGAAGGAACACTTCTCCAGCCTGCTGAATGGCAGTGAATGCACAACGCCAGGAGAAGGGGAACCCGATTCCCCAATCGATGACGATGGAGCAGACGTTCCATTGCCCGACCGAAGAAGTTCGAATAGCAATAACCCGCCTGAAGAACAACATAGCGGCGGGGGCCGATGGATTGCCGGCCGAGCTATTCAAACACGGCGGCGAAGAACTGATGAGGAGCATGCATCAGCTTTTTTGTAAAATATGGTTGGACGAAAGCATGCCCAACGATTGGAATTTAAGTGTGCTATGCCCAATCCATAAAAAAGGAGACCCCACAATCTGCGCCAACTACCGTGGGATTAGCCTCCTCAACATCGGATATAAGGTTCTATCGAGCGTACTGTGTGAAAGATTAAAGCCCACCGTCAACAAACTGATTGGACCTTATCAGTGTGGCTTCAGACCCACCCACAACCCACCTGATATTCACCATGCGCCAAATCTTGGAAAAGACCCGTGAAAGAAGAATCGACACACACCACCTCTTCGTCGATTTAAAAGCTGCTTTCGACAGCACGAAAAGGAGCTGCCTTTATGCCGCGATGTCTGAATTTGGTAATACGGCTTTGTAAACTGACGTTGAGTAACACCCAAAGCGTCAGGATCGGGAAGGACCTCTCCGAGCCGTTCGACACCAAACGAGGTTTCAGACAAGGCGACTCCCTATCGTGCGACTTCTTCAACCTGCTGCTGGAGAAAATAATTCGAGCTGCAGAACTTAATCGAGCAGGTACAATCTTTTATAAGTGTGTGATAAGATGATATTGATATCATCGGCCTCAACACCCGCGCCGTTAGTTCTGCTTTCTCCAGACTGGACAAGGAAGCAATGCAAATGGGTCTGGCAGTGAACGAGGGCCAGGCGAAATATCTCCTGTCTTTAAACAAACAGTTGTCGTTCTCACGACTTTGCTCTCACGTCGCTGTTGACAGTCATAACGTCAAAGTCGTAGATAATGTCGTCTATTTAGAAACCAATATATACACCATCAACATTGTCAGCCTCGAACTCCAACGCAGGATAACTTTTGCCAACAAGTGCTACTTCGGACTAAGTAGGCAAATGAAAAGTAAAGTCCTCTCTCGTCGAACAAAAAGCAAACTCTATAAGTCACTCATTATTCCCGTCCTGCTATATGGTGCAGAGGCCTGGACGATGACAACAACTGATGAGTCGACGTTGCGAGTTTTCAAGAGAAAGATTCTGCGAAATTTATATGGTCCCTTGCACGTTGGCCATGGCGAATATCGCATTCGATAGAACGAGAAGCTGTATGAAATATACGACGACATTGACATACTTCAACGAATTAAAAGACAGCGGCTAGGCTGGATAGGTCATGTTGTCCGAATGAACGAAAACACTTCAGCTCTGAAACTATTCGACGCAGTACCCGTGGGGGGAAGCAGTGGAAGAGGACGACCTCCACTCCGTTGGAAGGACCAAGTGGAGAAGGACCTGGCTTCGCTTGGAATCTCCAATTGCTAGCACATAAATGATGCTCACTACGAGTGTGAATGTTGTTTTTAAAATAGAGATTTCTTACTTATAAAACTTGCAAAAAGTGTAAGTGTGTGAATTTGTTTAAATGTTTACAGTTTATTTTAATTAATTTGAAGTGAAAAATGTGCGTAAAGTGTGTTAAATTTAGCGAAATAGCTCGTTGAAATGTTCCAATTTTGAGGATTTTTTAACTTTAAATTCGAATATCTCATAAACTTAGTATTTGCGGTACCTATATTTTTTAATCAGGAGGACTTCCTCTTCCCATCGGTACCTTCAGTTCGCGGCGCCAAAGAAATCGGAATTGTGCCTCTAACTTTTTTATTTGAAATTATTTTCTTTTATTATTTCTCATTTGTAAACCCACTAATCATGTTATCAGTTATTACATATTCATGAATTTCCACAATTTTCCAGAAAATGTATATATCTTTTATTTTTGTAGTTCTTTTTGACAGTTAAAAACAATATGGTATCGCACAGAGGTTGCAACTAGGTTTCAGAAATGCCATTTATTTACGTGTTCCAGGTTTTCAACTTAGCAATGGCTATAACGATTCGAGTTCCGTTCACATGGTTGTAGGGTCCGGTGACGGAAAGGACCTGGATTTTTATTCGACCAAAGACTGTGAACTCGGCACCGTTTCCCGAAATTACTTCAGGACAACAATTACACTGGTCAACATATTTGTAATTTTTTTTTTGTTACATGAAAATTTATATGAAATTTTGAATATACTAGGGCCACCAAATAATAATATATCAATGAAAAAAAATGTACACATCATGTTTTCTTGTGACATAAAAACATATGTTTTCGTAAAAAATACAAAATTCGGCCACACTTACAGAATTATTTCCTAATATCTAATAGATACTTATGATTTTCTTGAATATTTGGCTTCCGCTAGGACCCTTTTAAGTCTCCAACAATAGTTAATACAATACAATGCTAGCATTCCTGGATTCCATTTCCCTTGATAACGCTTCTCCATTAAGGAAATGTCTTGATAGAACCTCTCACCTTGTTCGTCACTCACAGCACTCAAATTAGCCGGAAAGAAATCCAGATGAGAGTCCAGCGTATGTATTTTCAAGGACATATTACACCCTAAAGCCTTAAATGATACTCGTATCATAAGTTCATTTATTAAATCTTTGTAATTTTTCGCTTTATGGTTATCTAGAAAATTTTGAACAACATTCACAAAACATTTCCAGGTGAGTTTTTCCTGATCATTCTTTTTTTTCAAGCTCTTATCCTTCATCAATTGCTGTATTTGTGGGCCTACAAATATTCGATCTTTGATTTTCGCCTCGCTGAGTTTAAGGAATTTCTCTTTTAGATATAAATCTCCATCTTAGCCATAGCTTTTACAAAATTTTTTATCAGGCCAATCTTTATGTGCAATGGTGGTAAAAGTATGTCTTCAGGGTTCACTAGAGGATCATTTTTAACATTTTTATGGCCTGGAGTTAGTGATTCACGTTTGGGCCACACTTTCTTTGTGTAGTGACTTTTTCTGTCTCTACTGTCCCATTCACAAATAACACAGCAAAATTTCGTATAACCAAGCTGTAGTCCAAGTAAAAGTGCAATGACTTTAGAATCACCACAAATTTTCCAAGCATGTTGACTGTATTCAATTTTTTCAAGTATAAATCTCATATTTTCGTAAGTCTCTTTAATATTAGAACCATGAGCAATCGGCCCTTTTGAAGGAAGTTTGTTTCCGTTATGCAGTAACACTACTTTCAAACTAATTTTTGAAGAGTCAATAAACAGTCGCCAGTGACTTGAATCATATTCGAAATTTAATAAATTCATCACAACAGGAACGTTATTACAATAGACTAAATCACCTCCTTCAGAAAAGTATGGTTTTATTTCATCGTCACGACGTCGAAAATAAAAAATCTGTGTACCACGAGAAAGTAAATTCCAGTCGTTTAATCTAGACCCCAAAAGCTCAGCCTGTTTTTTAGACATATTTAAATCACGTACTAAATCGTATAAATCACGTTGTGTCCATAAGTGCGGTTCTTTTGAAGTTGAGTTCTTAACTTGAGTCACTATCTTCAGATACCTTATTATGCTGACTGAGAACAAATTCCGGACTAGAATTCTCACTTTTTGATCGATTTGGAGGCATCGGCACAGGCAATTCGGCACTATATAGGATGGGTCTCTTGACCGAAGACAAGTTTGGATACTGGATAGTGTGTTTGGATTTGGTAGTAATACCTTTTGTTTGAGTCAAACAAAAATAACAATCACTTACATGATCCTTTGATTCCGTCCAAATCATTGGTATAGCAAATGACAAATGTCTAGGTTCTTGTTTAGCCCAACCTAAAAGGAGCCTCACACACGTTACACAACATTTATGTGGAACCCAAGATTTGTCTTGATTCCTCACAGGAAAACCAAAATAGTCTAAATAGCACTGTTCAATTAGTGATGTGAAATTTCGACGCTGAGATGTAAAAGTTAATTCTCCACACAAATAACAAAAATTGTCCGGATTGTTCAAACACTTTCGTGGCATATTTATGATCTAACTAATGTAAATAAAATGTAATTTAGCAAACACAATAGTTACACAGTCGACTAAATGCAGTTATGTAAACAAAGTCAGAACTGAATATGTAGCTGTCACAAGGTATATTTTTAATGAGGGTACACCAGCATAAATAAAAATCATAACAAAGTTCATGTGCAAGTGTTTACCAGTGTTATTAAAGTTTCCGCAAACATATAATAGAAGATCGGATGGTTTAGAAAATGATTCCCATAAAGGAATTTGCGGTGGCATAGGGCACAAAACGTAGTATATAGTAAAGTAAGTAAAGAATAAACTTTGTTCTTACGATTTGTGCTGATAATACTAAAAAAAATCAAAACGTTAATAGTAAGGTTACAAATAATAAAAACTAAACAATATATTGTATTTAACAGCAATAATTAAACAACTTACACAATTTTCATCAGGTGTCTACTGCACTTATCTGTATATACAAGCAAAGAGACACAAAGATCACATTGTGAATGTAGTATGCGCTTGTTTCTTGCAGATGCGGTATGCAATTGTAGGGAGTATGGCTGACTTCATTGGCAATGCAACACTGCAAACAGATGTGTTTACGTGGCAAAGTAATACTTCACTGCAACACTGTTTTGTAAAATAATGCAATGACGTTTTAAACGTTTATGAACGCAAAATTGGTTCGCCGAACATCTTTTGTTGTGTTTAATTAAATTATTAAGAAATGAATCTTCAGCAATCCTGCGCTTTTGTTTTGCAAAGCGCTTTAGAATTGGCCGAAACAAAAAATACAAGCAACACCACATTAATTAAAAATATATTAAATAAAAGAAAGCGCCGGGCTATTACATTATAACCGAATCGCGATTCAAAAAGAAGGATTCCTAAAACCTCAAATTTTTGCAAAACCATTGAAATTATGCAAGATGACGTGTTTTACTCGCACTTTCGTATGACGTAGATCACATTTAAAGTATTTGCTACTAAATGTTATTATTTATAAAAAATAATATATTTTTTGATTAATGATATTACAGAGCATGATAAATCCTTGATGGCCTCCGCACACAGGACGAATTGGAATTTCATTGGAAAAATCATTACAAATAACGATTTGGAAGCTGGGCAACAATTGCTCTTTTAGAGACGTCAGCGATCGTTTTGGTGTAGCAATTGGCCTAGCAAATAAAATTTGTGTTAAAATAATAAAGATGATCTGCCGCTTAAAGGGAGATGTTATAAAATTTCCAAAGACTGCAGCTGAACAAAAGCAAATCAGTGAAGAATTTTTAATTCTGCGCTTCAATCCATTCCCCTTTGTTCTAGGGTGCGGCGATGGAACACATGTTCCAATTTCACAACCAATCAAAGATGAAATCAGTTATCGCTACCAAAAGGGAACATACTCAATTCTTGCTCAAGTAAATATTTGAAGTTTTTTACCCTAACTTTTTTAAGTTGAATACTTTTTGCAAGGCTATTGTCATTTGGCGTTTTAAAAAATAAATTTGGAATGCTAAAATATATTGAAGTTCAACGTCCATATATCCCAAAATTAATAACAATGGTATGTATGATAAGTCATGACATTATTATTGTAAATGAAGGCAGCAATACCGATAAAATAATAGAAGAAACAAACATCATTTGAAACGCTCGAGGAAACCACTTTATCCGCACCGAGAGATGCAAAAGCAAAGAGAGATGCATTGGCAACTTTATTATCAGCCTAGTACGTATGTACCTACATTAGGCCGGGTCGATTTGTGGGGAGGAAAAAAAATCGCCCATTGCGCTTTGCCGATGGAAACATACCTCTGAAACGAATTCTGATGTCCCCAAATTTGGGTCGAACTTTTGGGTAAGGCAAATTTTGAAATAGGATTGAAATTACCATTTCATTCTTATTACCTCTGAAAGTGAGGAGAACTAAAGCAATAACCACTATGGTATTTCGAAAAAAAATAATAAGTGATGTGACCATTCCAAATCAAAAAGTTTACAATGAATCCACCATCCTCTACACCACAAGATGAAGCAACTACATTAACAACTATCGAAAACCCAATGTGTCATATACCGAAGCATGATGTTACTGTTTTTGGTGTGTCTACTGATTGGACTGATCTTAATTTACCAACCCATCTTGATATCTTGAGATATTATTTTTACTTAAGCGAACGTGCTAAAACAGAACAAAAAAAGTTTTTCCATAAATCATTCACTATTCAAGTACAAGATAAGTTGATTGGAATTTGGAAAAAACTTGGTATGGAAATAATGCTGAAAAAAAGTGTACGTAATAAATTGAATAAATTGCTTGACAAGTGTCAAGAGAAAATCAAGAGAAGAAACAACACCCAACAATTTACAGAGTATGTAAAATCTCTGGAAACAATTTTTTGAAGGCAGCTCCATGTGCATGCGGCTGGGTTCCCGAACGCCTCAAAGGGTTCATGAACGATCAACATAATCAGACAAGACTAACAATGAATGCATTTATGATGGAAACTGAAGAGCAAGGAGCAACGTCTATGTCATCAATGCCAACATACCAAGATCCCGATGATTCAACATACGCCACCGGTTCAAGAAGATATGGATAGAAGCACAAGTTCACAATACACAGAGAGATACGATTGTTTTAACTTTGCCTTGGTATGTGATTTGGTGTGCCTGACAGAGTAGCATCAGCATTTCGAACCGCTCTTTTGCAAGATTTTAAAATTCAAGATAAGCATGGGAAACCTCTAATCATGGATAAATCGAAAGTTCGCAGAGAAAAAGAGAAATGCAGACAAGAAGTGCTTCGCAAACGGTTAGACGATACCAATTTGTTAGCGTTTTCATTCGATGGCAGAAAAGATGATACTTTAACGATAGATAAAATTGATGAGAAGTATCATACGAGGATGGTAAAAGAACCTCATCTTGTTATTTTGAGAGAACCCAATTCTGAATTGATTGGTTACGTAAGACTAGAACATGAAACCGCTGAATACAAACAACCAAATTAAATGGTTTTTTCAACGATAAAAATACGGTGGAATTATACGACGATTCGAATTGCTGTTAAAAAGACCATTGCATTGGTTTGTTTGCCTTCCACACTTCAACGAACTTCCAATTCGGCATTTGTTTGAAGCTTTGGATAAATCAACCAGCACTGGACCAAGATCGGCAACCGGAAAACTGAGCCGTCAAATCGAAACTTGTGAAACTCTTCCGGTAAGTTATTGCTATCACTCATTTATTACAATTGTCAACCATTTTTAATTATTTTTTTATTATATATTTTTAGGTGGTGGACGGCTTCCAGAAAATTGAGTTGCAAAATATGCCCCCTGTTCCAGAAAAAAAAGAATTTTCCACCGATTCGAAGTACTTATACGACATGGCCCATGCAATTTCTAGCGGCGTGGTTCCGGTGGATCTGGCTAACATCAAACCAGGGAAAATTGTACATTCTCGGTGGCTCACCAAGGCCGCTAGAATATTGCGATTATATGTGACAACGGAAAATCCAGATACAAATTTAAGAATTCTGGTTGAATTTATAATTAAATGTTATGTGCCAATGTACTTCAATATCAAGTATTACAGCTCTGTCGTATACGGCAGTGCATTATTTTTCAAGTTCATTGGTTGGCCACGATTTCTAGAACCTCGCTTACGCAAAATTGTCAATCAAGTAATTGAAGATAATTCATATTATGCGCATTCGGAAAATATCTTGTTATCAATGTTGTTTGATGATAGGAAAGAAAAGCGCGACTGTGCCATCAAGAAAATTCTACGCTATCGAACCGATGTTGACGAGCCAATGGAACTTAGAGTTTATAAAAAACCAGATATAAACTTTAATTGCACAAGTTATACGGAAATGATCAATTTGAATGCAACCATTCACCCGAAGCATTCATTTCATTCAAATTTCTTGATAATCTTCCAAGTCGCTACGCTCTCTTACATGACGCTGACTAAATTGTCCGCGTTTATTGGTCCAACCAGGTTTTCTACGACGGTGCGTTCTCGTTGCCAACGGACACATTCAAAGAATGCGTGTTCAGCGTTGTCTTCTGTCGCGTCGTTGTATAGAAATTACGGCTCTTCGACTTTTCCCAATCTGTGGAGGTACTTTTTGAAGTATCCGTGACCGGATAATAGCTGGGTTGTGTAAAAATCGATTCCTCCGAATTTACGGCTTGTCCATAAGTCTAGATTTTTTATTGGCCTGGCCGGCCATCTGCCGCGACTTTCATTCTCCCACCTTCGTTGCCATATTGTTATTGTATCTTTTGTGATTTCTTTAGCTCCCATAACTTTTTCCTTTCATATGCTAGAAGGTCAATTGGGGCATTACCGCTTATAACTAATATTGCAACACCTGATACTGTTCGGTAGGCTGATGCAACTCTGAGGGCTGCGGTGCGGTGCACTATGGCCGCTACCTTACGCCGGTTTTCCTTTTTAAGCGCGTCTGCCCAGATCTCGGCTCCGTATTAGGTGCTTTCTCTTTTCTCGGCTGGGGCCTCCTATGTTGGCCATTAATCGGCTCAGTTGAGAGGTGATCTTCGCTGCTTTTTCTGCGGCGTGCTGGATTTGTATCCAGAAAGTTAGTCTGGGGTCCAATCTTCCGCCTAGGTAGTTTACTGCTTTCTGTGTCCTAAGAATATCCGTAGTTGTGTGTATGGTTATCTCGAGCATATGTATGTGTATATTGGCTTTCATAGCACCACTCGTCTATGATAACCAGCACTCTTCAACGCATTCCTTACTGTTTTAGGGATTAATTTTTTTTGTGTGTATTTCAAAAATGGAAAAGCATATGTATGTATCTGAACATTTTAAGAAAAAAATTTAAATTTTACGTGTGCTTAAATCGGCTGTTAATACTAGCAAAACACACAACTTATCTTGTACGTGAATGGTTGTTATAGAATTAAAAATAACTCCATAGGTCCCGAAATCACCATACCATTTGATCCTATTCAAAATATTTCGAACTTTTTGGAAAACCGTTTTCGAAAACATCGAATTTCATCAAAATAAGGCCAAAAAACTACATCATGAACTTCTTCTTATTTTTAATTGGCGTAGACCCCGCTTACGCGATTATAGCCGAGTTAACAACAGCGCGCCAGTCGTATCTTCTTTTCGCTACGTGGCGCCAATTGGATATTCCAAGCGAAGCCAGGTCCTTCTCCACTTGGTCCTTCCAACGGAGTGGAGGTCTTCCTCTTCCTCTGCTTCCCCCGGCGGGTATTGCGTCGAATACTTTCAGAGCTGGAGTGTTTTCGTCCATCCGGAAAACACGACCTAGCCAGCGTAGCCGCTGTCTTTTAATTCGCTGAACTATGTTAATCTCGTCGTATATCTCATACAGCCAACGCGCAAAGGACCATAAATTTTTCGCAGAAATTTTCTCTCGAAAACTCGCAACGTCGACTCATTGGTTGCTGTCATCGTCCAAGCCTCTGCACCATATAGCAGGACGGGAATTATGAGTGACTTATAGAGTTTGGCTTTTGTTCGTCGAGAGAGGACTTTACTTTTCAATTGCCTACTCAGTCCGAAGTAGCACCTGTTGGCAAGATCAATCCTGCGTTGGATTTCCAGGCTGACATTGTTGGTGGTGTTTACGCTGGTTCCAAGATAGACGAAATTATCTACAACTTCAAAGTTATGACTGTCAACAGTGACGTGAGAGCCAAGTCGCGAGTGCGACGACTGTTTGTTTGATGACAGGAGATATTTCGTCTTGCCCTCGTTCACTGCCAGACCCATTTTCTGTGCTTCCTTGTCCAGCCTAGAGAAAGCAGAACTAACGGCGCGGGTGTTGAGGCTGATGATATCAATATCATCGGCATACGCCAGCAGCTGTACACTCTTATAGAAGATGGTGCCTTCTCTACTTAGTTCTGCAGCTCGAACTATTTTCTCCAGACGCAGGTTGAAGAAGTCGCACGATAGGGAGTCGTCTTGTCTGAAACCTCGTTTGGTATCGAACGACTCGGAGAGGTCCTTCCCGATCCTGACGGGGCTTTTGGTGTTACTCAACGTCAGTTTACACAGCCGTATTAGTTTTGCGGGGATCCCAAATTCAGACATCGCGGCATAAAGGCAGCTCCTTTTCGTGCTGTCGAAAGCAGCTTTGAAACCGACGAAGAGGTGGTGTGTGTCGATTCTTCTTTCACGGGTCTTTTCCAAGATTTGACGCATGGTGAATATCTGGTCGGTTGTTGATTTTCCAGGTCTGAAGCCACACTGTTAAGGTCCAATCAGTTTGTTGACGGTGGGCTTTAATCTTTCACACAATACGCTCGATAGAAACTTTTATACGATGTTGAGGAGGCTAATCCCACGGTAGTTGGCGCAGATTGTGGGGTCTCCTTTTTTATGGATTGGGCAGAGCACACTTAAATTCCAATCGTTGGGCATGCTTTCGTCCAACCATATTTTACAAAAAAGCTGATGCATGCTCCTCATCAGTTCTTCGCCGCCGTGTTTGAATAGCTCGGCCGGCAATCCATCGGCCCCCGCCGCTTTGTTGTTCCTCAGGCGGGTAATTGCTATTCGAACTTCTTCATGGTCGGGTAATGGAAAGTCTGCCCCATCGTCATCGATTGGGGAAACGGGTTCTCCTTCTCCTGGCGTTGTGCATTCACTGCCATTCAGCAGGCTGGAGAAGTGTTCCCTCCTTAATTTAAGTATGCTCTGGGCATCGGTCACTAGATCACCTTTGGGGGTTCTACAAGAGTATGCTCCGGTCTTGAAACCTTCTGAAAGCCACCGCATTTTTTCGTAGAGTTTTCGAGCATTACCCCTCTCGGTCAGCTTATCAAGCTCTTCATACTCACGCATTTCGGCCTCTTTCTTCTTCTGTCTACAAATGCGTCTCGCTGCCCTCTTCAACTCTCGGTATCTATCCCATTCCGCACGTGCAGTGGTCGATCGTAACGTTGCGAGGTAGGCAGCCTGTTTTCTCTCCGCTGCGACACGGCACTCCTCGTCGTACCAGCTGTTCTTTTGCACTTTCCGAAAACCAACAGTCGGTGCAGCTGTACGTAAGGAGTTTGAAATGCCGTCCCACAGCTCCCTTATACCGAGTTGTTGACGAGTGCTCGCAGAGAGCAGGAGTGCAAGCCAAGTAGAAAATCGTTCGGCTGTCTGTTGTGATTGCAGCTTCTCGACGTCGAACTTTCCTTGTGTTTGTTGGACTTAGTGGGTCAAAATACCCGGAAATATTACTAGAAATTGAGTGGGGAGCATACACCGATGTCCAGGGACAATAGTAGACACAAAATGTAGGCCAAAAACCGTTAAAAGTATTGTAATTACTTTTGATTTATATAAACACTCCTTAGTGTACGTAAACTTTTTTGATATAAACTATGCGCATTTTAAGCTTTAGCTTTAATTTTTTTTATTTGTGTAAAAAAAAATATTTTGATATGATATATTTAATGTTGAATATACATATCTTGAAATGGATAGAAAAAAACCACAAAATTTATTCATTTTGAAACAAATAGACGTGTCGGAATTTAATAGAACTAAGTGTATGTAAACTTTATTGGTCCACTGTACATACATTTGAGCAGAAGAAGTAGTTAGTAGGATTGAAAACTAATAGGACAAGAACAATTTGAGACAACGTTGTAAATCAATAAGAGACTTTTCGAATAATGTCTGCTTTTTATCATTCAAATACCAGTTAATATTTATTAAAATCTGCATATGAAAGAAACAATAAACTCTAGTTATTAAATCCACAGTTAGAGTCCATCCAAAAAGTATTTATATTTTTCGCTTTAGGGAATAGCCGATTGGACGCTACACTCGTCGTTTAAATCTATCTACTCCTATATACTAGCCGTAGAGAAATGCTTGGCATAGTATTCGCAGTGAAAATCTTGAATGGAACAGTTTGCATTTTTTTACTTTGTATGATGTTAAATTTAATAACTCGCTTTTCGAGGACTAAACTGTGTTACTGTAGACCAAATTTTGCACTAAACGAACATTTCCAGTGCATATGTCATTACATTAATTGCCCTTCCTACACATTTGATTTACCTCATTTATTTTTCATAATTGAAAAGGCTACTTATATCGCTTTCTCTTAATAAAGAAAATCGTAAAAATTGATTTTAACGTAATTTTATGTTTGAGCGGTTTAAATTTTATTATCATTTTGTTATGTTTGGATTTCAAAAAATTTTCTGCAAGGCGAAGTATATACAAAAGTTTTGGTCCATTTAAGAAGTAGCAAAGCCTTTTATAGTTATAGTAAATTCGGTAAAAATAAAAAATTTTACATAATGAATAGATTAGATTATTCTAGATAAAACAAGCGACAATACGGATTTTTTTATTTATTTTTATTTCATGATAAACTGAATGAAGTTGATTACCAATTTGTTACTAGGCCTGTGTCCATTATACCGTGGCTTATCAATCATCAGTAATATGCGTGTTTATTTGACCATCACAAGCTAATAACTCGGACAACTAACTTAGTTCACTTATTTCATATTTTCGCTTAGAAACCAAGTGTGTTGGCAATGCGAGCGGGAACAGTCTGCAAAAATTCAATTTGTTTCAAAATCTCTGACTTGGAGAAAAGGTTAGTTTGAATTCTAAAATTTGTACAAGGGAAATTAAATTACTATATAAATATATTTATTTTGTTTATTTGATGATATTGATGATGACCTTCACAGGTGCATTTCTGTTAGTAACTATGTGTTTAGCTTGTATGGTAGCTATATGCTATAGTAATCCGTTCTGAACAATTTTTTGGAGATTATGTTGTTATATTAAGCAGTAATCCATGCCGAATTTCGTGAAGATACCACGTCAAATGCGAAAGTTGTCCATACAAGCCCTTGATTCCGATCGTTCGGTTTGTATGGCAGCTATATGCTATAGTAATCCGATCTGAACAATTTCTTCTGATATTACATTATTTCTATAAACAATAACTCATACCAAATTTCGTGAAGATATATCGCCAAATAAGGAAGTTTCCCATGCAAGCATTTGATTCCGATCATTCTGTTTGTATGGCAGCTATTTGCTATAGTAATCCGATCTGAACAATTTCCTCGGAGATTACATTGTTGTCTAAGAAAATAATCTATACCAAATTTCGGGAATATATTTTGTCAATTGTGAAAGATTTCCATACAAGAACTTGATTCCGATCATTCAGTTTGTGTGACAGCTATATGCTATAGTTAACCGATCTGAACAATTTCTTCGAAGATTTCATTGTTGCTTTAGAAAATAACCCGTGCCAACTTTTGTGAAAATACATTGTGAAATGTGAAAGCTTTCCATACAAGAACTTGATTCCGACCGTTCAGTTTGTATGGCAGCTTTATGTTATAGAGGTCCGATATCGGCAGTTCCGACAAATGAGCAGCTTCTTGAACAGAAAATGAAGTTTGCAAAATTTTAAAACGATATATCTTGAAAACTGAGGGACTAGTTCGTATATAAGTTAGCACCCCATACATTCAAAAAGTATCATATGATGCATTAATATCATATGATACGAAGTAATATAATATGACACCACTAAATCGCTGAGAGTGCGACACGTGTAGTGGCAACCTGTGGGAAGCGCAGTGTCAGCAAACTCCGTACCCGTTGCAGCGGCAAACATAGGTCTAGAGTTAAGTATAATTAATTGTAAATTTTAGTTCTTAAGTGGAATTCAATAAAGGAGCATAGCTCCCAGAAAACATTTTTTTTTAGATTAAACTAAACGTTTTTTAACTGGCGCCCGAGCAGGAACCAGCGCGCGTAAGTGGTAATTGCCTGAAAACCAAAAAGTAAGGCTTCGCGAGTGGCGAACGGTAGTGATTGTGAATAAAAAAAGAAAAGCCTGAAAATAAAAAAGTAAGGCTCCGTGAGTTAAAAACAAAAAAAAGTGTGTGAAAAACAGAAAACACAATAAATGCTGTGCCAACGAGCGGCTGCAACGCACAACGTGGGATCAATAAACTCCGAGGGACCTCAGTTCTGGTAAAGAAAAGGGACAACCCCGGAGCGCATCATAACATCATGAGGAAAACTGGAAACACCTAATGTAAAATTTATAAAATATTATAATTTAAGACTATTATAAAGAATATTATTATTATTTGAATTGAAAGAAAATAATTATTCGACACAAAAAAGAAAAAAATAAATTTTAAAGAATTTTATTATTATAAAGAATAAGAAACTTGAATTGAAAGAAATTAATTATCCGACACAAAAAAGGAAAAAAAGCCTTAAATTAACGTAAGCTTTACAAAAAGATTCTGATATTGTCAAAGAATGTACTATTACAAAGAATTTTTTTTTTTTTAAACTAATTAACTTAAAAAAAAAGATTATCATAATGCCGGATACAGCTGAAGAGCTAATTGAATAATTAGACCAAATGAGGATAGACTATGGGCAAACCACCCATCCTCCAAATACTTCCAACCATCCTTTAAACCCTCCCACCCCTAACCCAACTTCCATAACGACAATAGTTCGAGAAGTACTCGAACGAATGAGTACTCAGAATATTACTGACTTTACCGAACCCGACCACAGTGTGACGCTGAACGCTAACAACATAAACGAACTAGATAAAATTCCGGACATGGTTAAATGCCTTAGGGAATTTTCAGGACGACCAGGTGAATTTAACTCCTGGAGGAAGAGCGTATGCAGAATTTTTAAAGCTTATGAGGGAGTCAAGAATACTCCTAAATACTTTGCGATACTCCATACGATAAGGCATAAAATAATTGGCGATGCCGACACCGCATTAGAATCATACAATACTCCACTCGATTGGAGTCAAATTCGAGAATACCTTATGATGCATTATTCGGATAAAAGGGACATAGGTACCCTCGAATACCAGATGACCACTCTCGTCCAATGCTACGACGACATAGCGACCTTCTACCAAAAAGTTTACCAACACCTTTCACTTATATTAGACAAAATTTCATGTCTCGAGTTAAGTGACGAATCCATACGGACTATGACAAACTCATATAGGGATATAGCCATTGACACATTTATTAGAGGACTAAATGGCGACTTACCTCGTCTTCTCGGCATGAGAGAACCGACAACCTTGCCCCAAGCACTACATTTATGTCAAAAACTTGGCAACATGACATATAGAATAAATCATGCGAACAATACACACAAATCCAATATCCAACCACCACCACGACTTCCCCGAAATAACAATTTTAATAATTTCAATAACAACCTTAATAATTTCAATAACAACAGAGCTTTTTACCCCGAATTAACATATTCCCATTCTCCCAGACGAAATTTTGACCAACAGGCATTCGGTCGCCAAACAAACCGATATCCCCAATATTTTCCCAACTATATGCAAAATAACCAAGGATTCATGCCGAGGTTCAGCAACTACCCGAACAATCCCCATATTGCTAGAGAAAATACCTCCTTTAATAACAGACCGAACCTACCACCCAAACCACCAACCTCAATGGAAGTAGACCAGTCCATACGGTCAAGACAAATTAATTATCAAAATAGGCCCAACATATTCCAGGACAATCGACCACCGAAACTATCTATCCTATCTCTGCACAACTGACTCACCCTCCAAGCAAAATACAAAGAAATGTTTTTACTAACGCAGTCGAATTAGACCCGAACGGGATATACGATGACAATTCCCATAGCAATTATGATAATGCAGGTAAAAATGAGCCTGATACTATTAATTTTTTAGATTAGCGCCGTCGTCGCTGCCTTATTACGAATTTAAAACAAGGCGCGGAGACACAATAGATTTTCTCATTGATACCGGATCCAATAAGAATTACATTAAATCCACTAGAATTAGGAATCCAATTCTGAAGGAAAAGCCCTTTACAGTGAAATCAGTTCCCGGGACAATCGAAATTACCCACCACACCTTTGTCGACATTTTTGGACCAACAGTAGGGAAAATAAAATGTTTCATATTGCCAACTTTAAGGTCGTTTCACGGCATAGTAAGCAACGATACACTTAAAGAATTAAAAGCAATTATTCATTCCGATAAAAATTTAATGACGATTTCTCAAAGTATAAATATAAGGTTAAAACAAAGAATAGCACACGAAGTGAATAATGTGGCAATTAATATTCCACACCTCTCTTTACAACAACAAAACAAAGTTAATAGTATTATTGCATTAAAATACGAAATCGAACGCCAAATTGAAGAACTCCTAGATAATGGAATAATAAGGAGATCGAAATCTCCATACAACTCCCCAATATGGATAGTTAACAAAAAGTCAGATGCCTCTGGTGAAAAAAAGTATATAATGGTCGATGATTATCGTAAACATAATTCGGTTACGATCCCCGATAAATATCCCATACCAGAAATTAATGAAGTCCTTGCAAATCTGGGAAACAATAAACTATTTACTGTTATTGACTTAAAAAGTGGGTTCCATCAGATTCCACTTCGCGAGTCAGACATTGAAAAAACCGCGTTTTCCGTAAACAACGGAAAATATGAATTCCTCCGCTTACCCTTCGGTCTAAAAAGTGCTCCGGCCACATTCCAAAGAGCACTAGACGATATCCTACGACAACATATAGGAGTAAGATGCTACGTTTACATTGACGATGTAATTATATTTGGAAAAATGAAGAAGAGCATTTTAAAAATATAGAGTTAGTATTCCAAACATTAGAAAAGGCAAATATGAAAATCCAATTAGACAAATGCACATTCGCTAAAGAGGAAGTAGAATTTTTAGGATATGTAATCAGTTCAAATGGGATAAAAACAAACCCCGAAAAAGTAGAAGCGGTAGCTAAATTTCCAGTTCCACAAACTCTCAAAGAATTAAGATCCTTCCTAGGTATGTCAGGTTATTACCGACGATTTATCCAGGATTACGCAAAAGTAGCTAAACCATTGACAGCACTATTAAGAGGAGAAGCCGGTCATGTCTCCAAACGGAACTCGAAGAAAATAGAAGTAGAATAAGACAACGAGGCCTTAGAAGCATTTAATAAAATAAAAAATACTTTAGTATCCAAGGATATAGTTTTAGCGCACCCAAAATAAAGATTTTGAACTAACGACCGACGCCTCAGATTTCGCATTAGGTGCCGTGCTATCGCAAGATGGTAGACCAATTACTTTCATATCGAGAACTTTAAGTAAAGCCGAAGAGCATTATGCTACCAATGAGAAAGAAATGCTTGGTATAATATGGTCACTTAATTCACTCAGAAATTACCTGTACGGTTCAAAAAAAGTTAAAATTATCACCGATCATCAACCTCTTACCTATGCCTTAAGCCATAAGAATACTAATAGTAAAATGAAGCGATGGAAAGCCATTTTAGAAGAATATAACTATGAACTAACTTACAAACCTGGTAAAACAAATGTAGTTGCAGACGCCCTTTCAAGGATACCAATTCAAATAAATTCACTCACACCTACGATTCATAGCGATGAAAGCTCAAATCACAATTTAATCCCTTGTACAGAAGTTCCAATTAATGTTTTCAAAAACCAAATTTTTTTCAAGATCGGTGAAATATCTTCATATCAATTTAAAATAATTTTTCCAACAGTTCATAGACATATAGTTACAGAACCAGAGTACAACGAACAGCTATTGATTTCTTACATGAAACGATACCTTAACCCATCTGTTATAAATAGAATTCATACAGAAGAAAGGATAATGGGTATGATGCAAAATATCTATCCTATTCATTTTAGTAACGTTAAAAGCCGATATACCCAAAAATTAGTTGAAGATATTAATAACGAACAAGAACAAGAGAACGTCATATTAAAAGAACATTTAAGAGCATATAGGAATGCCACTGAAAATAAAACACGAATTCTCGAAACAAAATATTTTCCAGGTATGTTAAATAAAATAAAACGAATAATAGCCAACTGCACCGTTTTTAAAGAAAATAAGTACGAGAGACATTCCAATCAACCGAAAATTGCAGAAACTCCATTACCAACATATCCAGGACACACAGTCCATATCGATATATTTTTAACAGAGGGAAAAATAGTCATGAAAGCTTTAGATAAATTTACAAAATACGCAATAACAAAAAGCCTAAATAGCAGAGCAATATAAGACGCCAGAAAACCTTTAAGAGATATTATATTTTTCTTCGGAGTACCAAAATTAATAGTTTCGACAATGAGCCATCTTTAAACTCAGCTTCTTTAAAATTTATGATGAAAGACGAAGTTTACACTACTCCTCCATACAAAAGCCAAGCTAACGGACAAGTGGAAAGGTTCCACTCTACATTAATCGAAATAATGCGTTACATAAAAGAAAACGGTGGACACAGAAATTTTGAAGAACTTTTAGAAAGAGCAGTATCTGAGCATAATCATTCAGTTCATTTCACAACACTTAAAAGAACAGTAGACCTATTTTTTCATAGAAATGTTACATTTACCCCCGAGGACATAGAAAGAACTAGACAAAGCAATTTAGAAAAATTAGCTGAGAAACAAAGAAAGGATATCGAATACCATAATAAAAATAAGAAGGAAATAAAATCATATCTACCAGGACAAATAATATTTGTTAAGAAAAATAGGAGATTAGGAACTTAAGTTAAGTAAACCCTACAGTAAGGAAATAGTTAAGGAAGATAGAAACAGTACCGTGTTAACTGAAAAAGGACAAATAGTTCACAAAGGTAGAATACGTAACTAAATATGTACGATATTTTTTTCAGAATACTACTACCGCTATGTCTGACGGAAGTACAGATCCTCGACTACTCGAACTCCCAATTAATAACAATAGAAAAGGGAACGGCTAGCCTACAAACAGGAAAATTTAGGATAATACATGTAATTGACATAGAAAAATATACGGACACACTTGACCACATAGAATCGAATATCAAAACCGAAACTATCCGCAAAAACCCTAATTACTCCTTCATATCCCACTTGATAACACAGATAAGAGCCCAACTTAACAATCTCAAAGTAGGACAAAAAATAAAAAGATCAATAAATTTCCTGGGTAGCGCATGGAAATGGATTCCAGGAAATCCTGACCATGAAGACTACGAAATAATTTCAAATAAAATAAATAATGTCTTACAAAATAACAATAATCAGGTATTAATTAATAAACTTACAATTGGCAAAATTGGCGAGATAACCAATATTACAAATAATATAATTAAAACCATGCAAAATGAAAAAAGTTTAGAAATTGAAGCATTTTTACAGCTAAAATATAAATTAGAAATATTTAAGGAAGAAATTTTAAATATTGCATACGCAATACATTGGGCAAAAGCCAACATAATAAATTCTTTTATTTTATCAAATGAAGAAATGAATATTGTGAAAGAAGTAATAGACAATGACAATATTCCATATGTAAATTTAGACGAAGCACTCGAATTTTCCGAAATAAAAATTGCAACTAATGGCAAAATTATAATTTATATGGTTAGCCTCCCAACCGTAGATAATCAAAATTGTAAAACATTAGATATTAGGGCAGAAAAAAATAACGGGACGATCAATAAGATAAATTTTATAACAATTTTAAACTGAGAAAAGGGAATTTATGGAATAGAAAATGATTTTAAGAAATACAATTCCCTACAAATATGTTTAAGCAGTAATGTAGTAGATTTAAGTAATGATACTTGTATAAATAATCTTTTAAAAAGTCGTTTACCAAACTGCACGGAGGTCAACAACCAGCATATCCCAACTATAGAGGAAATGGGACCTGGAATTTAACTTTTAAATAAATACAACGGAGAAATTTTTATAAACAACGAATCTACATTTCTAAACAGGACCTTCATCATTTTGTATACCAACGTAACCATTGCTATCAACGGGAAAAAGTTCTATAGCGAAGAAAGAACAGCAAGTAAACCACTACCAGCCATCCTACAACCGTCATCCGCACCACTCAAGATAGAAGAATTCCTCTCGCTGGAGATGCTGAAACAGCTTAACTTCAACAATACAAAGGAAGTAAGTCTGTTAGAAGCAGCAAACAGAGTTAAATTCGGAACCAGCATCACTCTAATCGTAATTTTAATAATCATCGCCCTTATTTTCGGGAAGAATCTTTTGGTGAAACAAAAAGAAGATGAACCCAATAAACTGTCTCAACCCGCAATAGAAGGACTCAACCAAATTTTCAATACACCTAAAGATTCAAACGAGGACGTTTGAATTTCAAGGGGGGAGTAGTTAGCACCCCATACATTCAAAAAGTATCATACGATGCATTAATATCATATGATACGAAGTAATATAATATGACACCACTAAATCGCTGAGAGTGCGACACGTGTAGTGACAACCTGCAGCGGCAAACATAGGTCTAGAGTTAAGTATAATTAATTGTAAATTTTAGTTCTTAAGTGGAATTCAATAAAGCAGCATAGCTCCCAGAAAACATTTTTTTAGTAAAAATAACTAAACGTTTTTTAACTTATATACAGACAGACGGACAGACAGGCGGACATGGCTAAATCGACTCAGCTCGACATACTGATCATTTATATACATACTTTATAGGGTCTCCGACCCTTCCTTCTGGGTGTTACAAACTTCGTAAAAAACTTAAAATACCCTGTTCAGGATATAAAAATAATAACAAATGTTCATATTTGTAAATACTTAAAGAAAACACAAACTTTTGTAATTTTGGTTTGTTTATATTTTCATTGTCAAAATGAACTTTATCGTTATTGCCAACTACTTTTTTTGAAAAAATCATAACTATTGTGTATGAAAAAAAGCGGTGAACCTGCAATGCTTCTACTTCAATATACAAGCTATGATAGCTTATGACAAGCTAACATAATTATGTGGGCTAAGTCTTCCATAAAAAATTAACTAATAGCTTAATTGGCTGGTCATTAAAACTTATTGAAAATACTAAGGAACACGTTTGTATATTATCAGATTACTTTACTAATAAGAAAAACTAGTAGACCGTACATATGTATATGAATGGAAAGGTGAAGTTCGAGCGTAACATTTAGGTGTAAATAATACAGTCCCGTGTATTTATTTTCACGCGAACGAAAAATTCGTATCATAAATTTCGTTTTACTGAAACCTTATGTTCGAATTTTGATTATGCTATTGTGAACTTCGGCAATATGTCACAAGTTTTTATTTTGATTTAATGGCATAGAAAAAACTTTGCAAATATAAAAAGCCAATTACGCGACTTTTTTAGTTTTAAAGTATGCTTTTATTTTTAATTATATACATACATATAGTACTTCTTTGATCTAATCAGACCTGCTAAATATTGGCTGCATAAATTAGGCGCATAACAATTTTCAGTGCTGACACAATTTGAATTCTCCGCTACAGAAAGAAGATGTAATGGTATACATGCTTACATACTGGGTATCTACTAGAAAATTTTCGATCGTGGCCCTTGCTGTTGGAGAATCATGTAACTTCATGCAAAATACATGCACTTTCTTATTATCCCTTTTTTGTAAACCATTTCCCATGTATTTTTTGAAGAAATTTCATGGATACACATGAAAAAAATACATCTACGATAAGCGAAAAT
Source organism: Bactrocera tryoni (assembly GCF_016617805.1). NCBI lineage: Eukaryota > Metazoa > Arthropoda > Insecta > Diptera > Tephritidae > Bactrocera > Bactrocera tryoni. The sequence continues at coordinate 22,230,962 of NW_024395824.1, read as the reverse complement.
TTTCGTATTAGGGAGATTTTTCTCATGTGACCATATTTCTCATATGATTACCATATGAAAAACACAAATTTGTTAATTTTTCCACTAAGTTTACAGTCAGGGGTGTTGTGGAATCCAATACAGAATTGCTTAGCCGTCAGAATTACAAACCAATTTTGATTTTCAATGAATCTGTTTGAATTTAAATTTTTGCAAATACATACTTAAAACTTAATTTTTTGTGAACTCGTGACCACGGTAGTTCGAATACTGCTCGGTAGATTTCAATGAAACTTGTACAGGTTTCTCAAAACGGGAAAAACTATCAAAGGATTCATTTCTTTGTTATTTTAGATTTTTTATAAACAAATAAATGTGGTTTTCTCTGAAAAAAAATCCTGAGGCCGCCTTTTTACTAATAAAAAAAGAGGTGCGATTAGCCACTATATAATCTGTTAGTCAAACTGTTTTTTGTTGGATGAGTTTTATTTAAAATTATAATTTTTTTTTTTCAAATTTCTGTTAAGTTAAGACGAAACCTTATTTAATGATGCTATATTTTTACCTTTATAAAGTAAAATAATTTATTGGCAAAAAGAATTTTTTTTAAATTGTATTTTTTTATGTCTCTGGCAACACCTTAAGGGTGTATAATTAAAGAATTCTGCAATCAGATTTGTATTAGAAATCTACCTAAACTGAATACTACCGTGATTAAGTTTTGGTTTGCCCACGACATTTGAAAAAAAAAAAAACTAGCCATAGATACTTTGTTTTTTCTTCAATCAAAATTTGCTGAATGGACATGGAAACTGGTAGTTACTTCAGAGGCACATATGTGGTAATAGAGTAGTAGTAGTATTAATAGATGTAGTAGTGGCAGTAGTACATATATGTAGTAGATGTAAGAACATTGGAAGTAGTAGTTCAAGATAATTGTAGTCTTAAGGATCTATACCAGTGTGACGCATGAAAAATTAGACGGTTATCGTGAAGAGAAAGTACCCGATTTTAGCTATATTTAAAGTTTTTTTTTTACAAAAATGTTGAAAAATAACGGAGTTATAGGCTCTCTTCGGAGATACCAAAAAACAGTACCCCAACTGTTGACATGATTCCGGCCGAATGAGAAGCATAAACAAAAAGATTTGAAAAGTTTATTAAACTTAAAGATATTTCATATACAATGGCCTACAATCTTTGAAAAATATCAAAAATTAACAAAATGGCGTAATTTTAAAAACAAAAAATCGTTTTTTTAGGTAAAAATGGTCGTTTTTTTAAATGCCAAATTGACAATTTTCAACCAATCAAACAGATCGCAGGTCATTATAAGTGACCTGGTCTACGGAAAGGGGGCTTAGGTGTCAAAAAATCAATTTTCACTTTTTAGTTGATTAACGAGTTGTTTATTTTTAACAGCTGTTTCCCAGAAAACTAGTTTTCGCACGTTAGCTCCCTTTTCCCTTTTCGTAGACCAGGTCACATATAGTTACCGTATTTAACAATACTCAGTTGAAATTTGAAATCGATCGGTTAATTTCTGGTTGAGTTATGATGACAGCAATTTTGAAAAATGTCGTTTCGAGAAAAACGCGTTTAAAGTTTCATTAGAACGCTGCCATCCTTACCGATTTTACAGGATATTTTTGGAAATATAAACTATCGAAAAATCAAAAAAAAAATTTTAAGTGTCGAACTGGTATAGCCCCTTAAGTGGAGTAGAACAAATGCAAGAAATTGTCGTACATATAGTAGACATATGTATGTAAATTAAGCAACGCTTGTAGATTCCTCGAACCAATATTTATAACGTAAATATGTTGAGTAACTGATAAAAATCATAGTTAATGTGTCAAACATTCAATAAAATGCTGTGACTCGAAAACGTTTTCCTAGTTTGCTTGTCGTAGACATATTACAGTAAGGTGTTAAGTTAGTTAATCTGAAAGCATAATATATTGATCCTCTACAAATTACAATTGCATTTAATAATTGACATTTCGAATACACCAACAGCGGCTTTATTTAAATTTTAAATACATATTTTATATTTCTAAGTCATACCTGTCTTTGGCTTTTCGATACAGGGGCACAGAAGAGGAAAGAGTTCCCGCCATTTAAAAAATTATCATAAAAAACATTTTGCAATATCGTTTTTTCTTATTTGTAGCTGTATTCTGAGTAGTAGATAAGAGATTGCTATAAAAAAAATGAAGTCGAAATATCTGGGAAGTGATGTTATTTTTCCTATAGGTCTTGTCGACTAGAATGAGAATCCAATTTTGGAATTTGCCAAACACCAAACACCAAAATCATTAAGTCGAAATTGAAAAACCGATTTTTCGTATTTTTCCGCACTATAAGGCGATTTTTAATTTAAGGATAGTTTACGAATGGAGAAACTCAGACCTTTCGAATATTGAATATAGATGTCTTAAAAAAGCTTCAGAAATTTATTTGCTTTTGCACAGCAAACTTAAATTTTATTCCCCTTTTTTTCTTTCTTTTGTCTGTCTAGATATATTCAAACCTTATTTTATAAAAAAACTAAATGAGTTCTGATTTGATTCAAAAAGTTTAACACCAAGTTAATAAGTTAAGTTTCAAAAATCGGTAAACAATTTCCTATGTTATTCAACGTTTTATTTGATAACACTTGTTGTAAAGTAAAACTAAAATGTGCTACAAACGAATTACATTTTTTATACATTTGTGGCTTATTTACGAATTCAAGTCATCGGCGTGATTTTAAAAATAATATTGGAGTTGTAAAAATATATATCATGATTGATGACACTGATACTGGAACGTTCAACAATCAATTACGTTGCTATTTTTGCCAAACAAACATTTCAGATCACAATTTTAAATCGCGGAAAAACGTTAAGTATATGAATGTTGTTACAGTTACAAGACCAATACTAAAATACTTAAATGTCGAAGTGCCTGCAAAAAGTGAGTTCGCTGATGCAAATTTAAGTATAGAAAGAATTGCTTCCTTATAAATCAAAATCAAAATTAAAGCACTTGGTTCAAAATGCTGATTTCGCGGAGATTCTGAAGTTCTCGGTTCACACTAAAGCAAAATAATTTAAGGGAAAATATTTTCAAATAATATCGGTTAGAAACAGCTACCCTTTGTTACTTGGAGAAAATTTTTAAACTGATTTTCGGCTTTAAATCATAATTATAATGCAGATGAATGGCGACTTTTCATTGACGGATCCTCTAAATAAGTAAATAAATTCGTTTTCCCTTTATAAAGTCTGTATGTAATGTCACCCTTAATGAAAATAACAGAAACGACGACGATTGTAAACGAATTTTTAAGAATGTATGCTGAAATTTCGATAAAATGATAAAAATGCATTCGCATTTGTACTTCTTCGCACAAGATGTGGGACAGTTCAGTGATAAAGAAGACGAACACTTCCACAAAGAAATTGCTACGATCGAAAAACGTTTTTATTTAATAATATTTATTGTTACATAAATTAAGTTCGTTAGAAATTTTTTCTCTGAATCAAATAAGAACTCATTTAGTTTTCGTATAAAATAATTTGTGAAAATAACTACAAAGTCAAAAAAAAGAAAATGGGTAACACAAATTCAGTTTGTTGTGCATAAACAAATAAATCATTGAAAGGTCTTAGTTTTTTCTTTCTTTAACCGTTCTTAAATTAATACTCGTCTAAGATATGGGCTAATAATGCCCAAAGTACGAAAAATCGGTTTTTTAAGCTTACGTCGAGATTTCGAGGGTAGTTGGGAAATTCCAATATTGGATTCTCGTTCTACACGACAAGACATACAAGAAAAATAGCGCCACTTCCCAGGTATTTTGGAGTGTCACACAGTATAATACATTCAGATTGTTTAAATGAGTTAAGCATGCACCCCCTCTACCCGGTAAAATTGGCGCATCCTAATGCTACAGTGCAATTCACCACAGCATGACACTACAGCACAACTCAACACATCTGTACGCCAACCCACTCAACAAAAAGGATGGCAACGGGAAAGCAGACACAATTCGTTCTAAGCAATTCGCCACGCACTCATCGCTGATACTCATTCGTTTTTATACATACTTTCGATTCCACATTGCGTCGCGTCCACACCAATTTTCGCATATACATACATACATATATGTACATATGTATACATCGATCGACAACAATTCTGAGCTCTGTTTTTTTCGCACATCAACCTTCGCATACGTATAATATTCGCTAATATCCGGATCCGTGAAAACTCGATCGCCAACATCATCAAATCATCTACGTCATTGGAGTCTTGCCGATATTCAGTTAATTAGCTTTTTAAAATATTTGGTAACTGTGTAAATATCAATTTATTGTTATAAATAAAATTGTTACCAAAAGAAAACAATAAAATGTGTATTAACCTCGGATATTTAATAAAAAAAAAAAAATAAATAAATTATAACACAAAACCGAAACGGAAACAATTTACCTATATTTATAAACAGTGAAAAAGTGCTATGAAAAGAACATATATAAATGTGTATCATAAATTATGGTCACAAAATTCCGGCAACAAAAAAAAAAGATTGCCACTTTAAAACTATAATTTGGAACCAATAAAGTAATGCATTTTATTTGAGTTTTACAAAAAAGAAATCATGTGCGGTGAATTTCCAAAATACAAGATAAATACATACAATACAAAACTAAGTACGTGCAAGTGAAAAGCAAAAAATAAAACAAACAAAAAAGCAATCAAGCCAAAAGAGCGCATTGTGCTAGGATTAAAACAAAAAAAGTACAGTGGCCCAAACAGCAAGAACAAAATTACCGTACATAAGCAACAAAAACAAACAAAAAAAAAAAGAAACAGAAAGTAACATACAGAAAATCGCGCGCGAAACACTAAAACAAGACATAAATAAAAACAAAGAAACGGGCGCGAAGTTAAATTAAACTAGAATAAACAAAAAAAGCAGCAACAACATACATACTGCAACCAGGGGAACAACCAACTGGAAGCGGAGGAGAAGGAATTAGCATCAACGGCCCGAATACCCGCAGACACATACATATATAGAGCCGCGTTATCCCCAAAAACCCTTTTTTGAAAACAAATCGAAATTAATATTATACCTGTGATTAAAATCCGTTTCAAAGGCTATTAAAATTTATCAAAAAAAAAAAAATACTATCATTGTGTTCTCAAAACACATCAAATTATCAAAAAAAAAGGTGTGTGGAGTCCCTACGCGCGGATGAAGTTATACTTCTTAGTGATATTCCAAGAATGCATATCATTTTTCATGAAAGAAAACTAGAAAACTTAAATTTACGTTTTATAAATTTATTATAATTTATTATCTCCCCGAGCATGAAAAAGCTAAAAATCATAAATTGCACAACTTTCTGGTGCTTCTCCCAAAAATCTGCGTCGATATGTATTCACGATCATACGTATACATACATACATATTTACACATGTTTGTAGGCGAAGCTGCTACAGCGGCAAGGGGTGACAATCGGCGGCCATTACTTTACTTATGCCATAGAAATTCTAATAATATTAGAATTCTAATATTATATACGAATATGGAAATGACAACGAAATAATGCAAATATGCATATTTCTAAAAGTCATTAATTTCTTTGAAGAAATGAATGATCCTGAGAAGTATAGTCTTAACTTTTCTACGGCCAACACAGAGCATTTCAACCAAAAGGAATTCATTCATTAAAATCACTACTCAGATGTCGTTTTATCCGTTGTAAACAAACGATTTTCGAAGAAACATCATTTCTAATATGCCACAAGACAAAATTAGAAATGAACTTCTTAAACCTCACGCTGTCAATGGTGGTGTTGGTGGTAATTGATCTCTCTAACGAGCTCTCAATTGCTTACGAACAAAGCATAACAAACAATTCGTGCATACTTATGTACAAAGCATATTGATCTCTTCGACGAGCTCTCAATTGCACAAAACATAAGCAACTTCATACGCATATACAAACATATATATAAGTCCAAGTATTAGGGTGTACCTAAATAAAAAATCATTCGGACATCAAATATTTTTATGAATAAAAAACGCGGCTTTTAATAGTAATTAATTCAAATATATTTTTAAACTAAAATATAAATAAATAAATTATTTTGCAAAAATGGTTCATAATGACACAAATCAAAATACACCTGCAGGAGCTACACGCTCAAAACAGGTTGCTAAATTCATATCAGAAAGTGACAGTTTAACAAGATACTGCACTAGATTTGCCTCTTCACCGATTCACGAAAGCTCTGAATCGTTTTAGAAGTAAAAGGCCAAAATCTTAAAAATTTTTGGACTCGCCTCCAAGCGGCTCATGACGCCATACTAGAATCTGACGACTCAGACTTGCCACATAATTTTAAACCATCGGCTTACGATATTTACGAAAACTGCTTAGACCAGTTCGAAGAAACAGAAGCTATCACCGATCAACTAAAGCTCATTAAAGCAATTGCACCTACTCCCCACAGTAGAGTAGTGCTGCCACAAACAGACAGTCAAGAGGCAAGTTCAGGCACCCACCTCGAGGTTCCGGCATGTGACACAGAAACATTCTATGGAGGCTATGAAGAATGACCGTCCTTCCGGGACATGTTTACAGCCGTTTACATCAACCATCCAGAACTATCAATAGCACAAAAATTGTATCACCCCCGATACAAGACAAAAGGTCAAGCAGGCGTCATAGTAAAACAGTTCGCATTAAATGACGATAATTTCAATTTGGCTTGGGAAGCTCTAATAGCTAGATATGAAAACGAAAGAACATTGGTCAAGAAAGAAACAAGTGAAGAATTTGTAACACTACAATCCACTGTTTCTAATTGTTTGTCGATTCTGTCGACACAAAATATTCCCACAGACAGCTGGGACCCAATTCTGGTAAACATTTGCAACGCTGCATTACCAGAAAAGTCGTTACTTCTATGGGAGCAATCGCTCTCATCACGAAAAAAGTGCCCAACGTGGCAACAAATGAAAGATTTTCTCACCATCCAATATGAAATTGCGGAAAGGTTAGAAGAAAAGTAATCAAAACAAAGAAGGATGGAGTCATGTGTAGAAGTTCACGCAAGTGAGGAAAGTTCTCTGATCGCCATTCACTTGGGAGTTGCCAGAAACGATTCTTTTACACATGGCTCAAGCAGCTCACTACTTCCGGTCTTTGACCAAGTATCCTTTGGGTAGCCTAAGAATATCCGTTCGAAGGCGAGCTACTGTGAGAAGGCGAAACATCCCCTACATAAGGTTGTGCGTTGGGTTTGGGACCAGCTACGTAAAAAACAATACCAATGAAAAGTAGTCCTGGATGAGAGACCCCCTTTTGATGACGACCATGGCAAACGAAATAAGGACTACGATTTGAGGCCATGCACTTGGAATGTCCGGACCCTTAATTGGGAAGGTGCCGCTGCCCAGCTGGTTGATGTCCTCGCAAAAATAAAGGCTGACATCACCGCCGTCCAAGAAATGCGATGGACGGGACAAGGACAGAGACGAGTAGGTCCTTGTGGCATTCACTACAGTGGCCATGTGAAGGAGCGCAAGTTTGGTGTTGGATTCGTGGTGGGAGAGAGACTCCGTCACCGAGTACTATCATTCACTCCGCTGGATGAACGTCTAGCCACAATTCGCATCAAAGTGGAGTTCTTAAACATATGGCTGATTTGCGCCCACGCCCCGACGGAAGAGAAGAACGATGTGACCAAAGGTGCCTTCTATGAGCACGGCTAATCGAGTTCGCCGGGGCCCGAAATATGGTTATTTGTAGTACTAGATTCCAGCATAAGAAGATTCATCAAGCTACCTGGCTGTTCCTGGATCGAAAAACCACCAACGAGATGGATCATGTTGTGATAGACGGAAGACACGTCTCCAGTGTTTTAGATGTGCGTGCACTCCGAGGTTCTAACATCGACTCGGACCGCTACCTTGTTGCAGCCCAGATTCGCACCCTCCTCTGTGAAGCAAAAAACGCATGTCAACAAACACGAGAAAGGTTCGACATCAAGAAGCTGCAATCAAAACAGACAGCCGAACGATTTTCTGCTCGGCTTGCACTCCTGCTCTCTCCTGTACTCGCCAACAACACGGTATAAGGGACCTGTGGGACGGCATTTCAAACTCCTTACGTACAGCTGAAACCGAAACCGTTGGTTTTCGCAAAAGAACAGCTGGTAAGACGAGGAGTGCCGTGGCGCAGCGGAGAGAAAACAGACTGCCTATCACGTAACGTTACGATCGACGACAAGACGTGCGGGATGGGATAGATACCGAGAGTTGAAGATGGAAGCGTGACGGATTTGCAGACAGAAAAGAAAGATACCGAAATGCGTGAGTATGAAGAGCGTATAATGCTCGAAAATTCTACGAAAAGATGCGGCGACAAACAGAAGGTTTCAAGACCGGAGCATACTCTTGTAGAACCCCCAAAGGTGATCTAGTGACCGATGCCCAGAGCATACTTAAATAATGGAGGGAACACTTCTCCAGCCTTCTGAATGGCAGTGAACGCACAACATCAGGAGAAGGAGAACCCGATTCCCCAATCGATGACGATGGAGCAGACGTTCCATTGCCCGACCATGAAGAAGTTCGAATAGCAATTACCCGCCTGAAGAACAACAAAGCGGCGGGGACCGATGGATTGTCGGCCGAGTTATTCAAATACGGCGGCGAAGAACCGATAAGGAGCATGCATCAGCGTCTTTGTAAAATATGGACGGACGAAAGCATGCCCAACGATTGGAATTTAAGTGTGCTCTGCCCTATTCCCAAAAAGGGATACCCCACAATCTGCGCCAACTACCGTGGGATAAGCCTCTTAAACATCGCGTATAAGGCTCTATCGAGTTTATTGTGTTAAAAAACTGATTGGACCTTATCAGTGTGACTTTAGACCTGGCAAATCAACAACCGACCAGATATTCACCATGCGTCAAATCTTGGAAAAGACCCGTGAAAGAAGAATCGACACACACCACTTCTTCGTTGATTTCAAAGCTTCTTTCGACAGCACGAAAAAGTGCTGCCTTTATGCCGCGATGTCTGAATTTGGTATCCCCGCAAAACTAATACGGCGGTGTAAACTGACGTTGAGTAAAACCGAAAGCTCCGTCAGGATCGGGAAGGACCTCTCCGAGCCGTTCGATACCAAACGAGGTTTCAGGTAAGGCGACTCCCTATCGTGCGACTTCTTCAACCTGCTTCTGGAGAAAATAGTTCGAGCTGCAGAACTAAATAGAGAAGGTACCATCTTCTATAAGAGTGTACAGCTGCTGTCGTATGCCGATGATATTGATATCATCGGCCTCAACACCCGCGTTAGTTCTGCTTTCTTCAGGCTGGACAAGGAAGCACAGAAAATGGGTCTGGCAGTGAACGAGGGCAAGACGAAATATCTCCTGTCATGAAACAAACAGTCGTCGCACTCGCGACTTTGCTCTTACGTCACTGTTGACAGTCATAACTTTTAAGTTGTAGATAATTTCGTCTATTTAGGAACCAGTATTAACACCACCAACAATGTCAGCCTGGAAATCCAACGCAGGATAACTCTTGCCAACAGGTTCTATTTCGGACTAGGTAGGCAATTGAAAAGTAAAGTCCTCTCTCGTCGAGCAAAAGCTAAATTCTATAAGTCGCTCATAATTCCCGTCCTGCTATATGGTGCAGAGGCTTGGACGATGACAGCAACCGATGAGTCGACGTTGCGAGTTTTCGAGAGAAAAGTTCTGCGAAAAATTTATGGTCCTTTGCGCGTTGGCTGTATGAGATATATGACGTGATTAACATAGTTCAGCGAATTAAAAGACAGCGGCTACGCTGGCTAGGTTGTGTTTTCCGGATGGACGAAAACACTCCAGCTCTGAAAGTATTCGACGCAATACCCACCGGGGGAAGCAGAGGAAGAGGAAGACCTCCACTCCGTTGGAAGGACCAAGTGGAGAAGGACCTGGCTTCGCTTGGAAAATCCAATTGGCGCCACGTAGCGAAAAAAAGAAACGACTGGCGCGCTGTTGTTAACTCGGCTATAATCGGGTAAGCGGTGTCTACGCCAATTAAGAAGAAGAAGAAGAAGAAGAAGAACATTAAACATGACCAAAATAGAAGCTTAAATAGACCCCAAGTTAGTAACAAAAACAAATTAAACAAAAGCTTTTACAAAACACAAACGTTCACATCCGAACAGAGAATACAAACGTCATGCGAACTATGTAAAAGAGGGCATAAACTGATATCTTGCGAGAAGTTTAAAAGCTTAAAAGTTAACGAACGAAATAATTTTGTCAGGTCAAAAAGACTTTGCACAAATTGCCTGTCACATGCGCATACATTTACAAACTGCAAAAGCAAATTTAAATGCTTATATTGTCATAAAAGCAACATATAATACTTCATTATAGCACATAAGGGATATCACACCAAAAAAGGGCGCATACAAAAAAAACCACGGGTTTAATTGCAAAAGCAAATCCCGAAATCCAAAACTGTAAAAATTGCCAAGAGACACCATGTTGCTCAAAGACGCAAAAAATTCAAACGCTGTACAGCGAAATACAAAGTGAACTAGTTGCAGAACCAGTTTCCACCATACCAACTCAAGTTGTGGACAAATACCTGAATTCAAAATTAAGGAAATTGCAAAAGTTAAGGAAACTTCCAATAACAAACAAAATTATAAAAGATCAGTATTGTGAGCACTTCTCTAAAGCCACAACTACTCGATCAAATAATGGCCGGTACGTCGTACGACTACCGCTAGAGCCACAATTTTCCAATACTCCACAAATTGGTATAAAAAACAAAATCAGAGTTACCTTTGACAGTTCCTAAGTATATTAAAAACACATACAATTTTTCGGCCCCGCAGGATGGCTTTCGCCAATAATGAAAAATAAAACAATTCTGAACTAATCATAGAGCGGTGGCGGGCTACTAAACGCCAATTAATGCATTCGCAATAAAACATAAACTAAAACACAGTTGAATCCAAAATGTCGAAAAATCGACACCTATAACACAAGATAGGACAAATCAAAATTAACGTTAAGGGATCACTATATTCCCTATGCGATACTGTGACGCACCTGGACTTACAAAAAAGCAAAGGTCGCTCTTATCGCATCTACATAAGCGCTCCTCACATTGGTGATTAATGGGAATCAGATATACAAAGCATTAATTAATTATGAAAAATGTTCTCTCGCAAGACCCCTCTAATTTCATAGTCCTAAATCTAGGGCAAAGAAGTACCCATTTTGGCCACATCTGAGCCAAGTGTGGAGTTACCATCCTTTATAAGCCGATAACATAGAAATAATAATAATAAACAACCGGTATACCATACCGATGAAATAAGAAATTTAAATAACCGCTAACAAATTAATACAAACAAATAACTAATAAACAACCGGTATACCATACCGATGAAATAAGAAATTTAAATAACCGCTAACAAATTAATACAAACAAATAACTAATAAACAACCGGTATACCATACCGATGAAATAAGAAATTTAAATAACCGCTAACAAATTAATACAAACAAATAACTTTTTGCTATAATAATACAATAAGTCTCAGATTATATATATAAAACTAGGCAAAATATTCGCCTAGGGGGCCCAGGATGTTTAAATGACTTAAGCATGCACCCCCTCTACCCGGTAAAATTGGCGCATCCTAATGCTACAGTGCAATTCACCACAGCATGACACTACAGCACAACTCAACACATCTGTACGCCAACCCACTCAACAAAAAGGATGGCAACGGGAAAGCAGACACAATTCGTTCTAAGCAATTCGCCACGCACTCATCGCTGATACTCATTCGTTTTTATACATACTTTCGATTCCACATTGCGTCGCGTCCACACCAATTTTCGCATATACATACATACATACATATATGTACATATGTATACATCGATCGACAACAATTCTGAGCGCTGTTTTTTTCGCACATCAACCTTCGCATACGTATAATATTCGCTAATATCCGGATCCGTGAAAACTCGATCGCCAACATCATCAAATCATCTACGTCATTGGAGTTAAATTTCGTGAAGATTTGTATAGGGAAGTTTTTCATGCAGGAACTTTATTTTAATCGTTAAGTTTGTAAGGGAGCTAATTGCTACAGTTATATAACTATATACATATATATTTAATAGGGGCTCCGAAGGTTCGGTCTGGACGCTACTAACTTCGTGGTTCATTTAATATACTTCGTTCAGGAAGAAATTAAGCTTCGTAAAATAATACAAATGCATAGCCACTTGAAATAACATATGCCCAAATATGAGTGCTTTATTCAATGTTAAGTGAATTCGTCTTTGCGTCACATATCGGACACCCGACCGATCCATTGAATTTTTTGGCGTTAAGCGTTTGATACTGTTACTTGGTTACTTGAATGCTTACATAAGTATATGTATCAACCTGACGATGTCTGTAAAACAAACTTTACATTATTGTACACAGCAAGAGGATGTGAAAGACCAACTTATCTAAAGATTTAGTGCCTGCCTTATGAATGGTTTAATTTTTTAAGTGAAACCTTAACATCTATTTTTTTCAGTATTTCTATGTAAAAATTTGATATACGAGATGTGTTAAAAAAATATCAAGAACTTCAATATTAAACTTTCGCGGTTTTGGAAAATAAAATCCACTGCATGTATTGTCTGTAGCAACCGCTAAGGTTAGACGTGTTTTTATGAGTTTGGCGATTTTCGTTTGTTAAAAAAAATGCATCAATGGACCAATTCTTGGCCAAAAACAATACCGTAACAGTACCATCCTTTGTATCACTTTATCGAATTTGCAAAAATAAAGAGAACCTAAAAGGGCCGTCGTGTTATAAACTTAAACAAATAAAGAAGGACTAAGTTCAGGTGTAACCGAACATTTGATACTCTTGCAACTTGCCATGATTAAAGATAGGGAAATATCTTCGAGTTTTTAAGGTTTCTGTGCTATATGAGATATAGGGCACCCGATTTTTGATTATATACGTGGTATATGTTGAAGTCAATTGGAAGTTCGAAAATCTTTCTATTAGGTGCTTACTGTGAACAAAAAATAGTAAGACTTTTTAATTTATATTTCGTGCGAAAATGCATTCGACGAAATATTTTATTTCTGGGTTAATATGACTGTATGTCACTGTATGTCAAATATCACATCAAAATAATTATTAGTGTTTAGAATACGCTTATCTTTCTGAAGTACATAAAGTGCATGCGCCGATTTTTACGTTTGTGAAATTGTTCAACAAAAAAGCTTCATTAAATTTTGTGTGCGGAATCATATTTATGGTGCCGAAAGATCCAGAATGTTTAAAAGGCTTACGATGATAAGTGTTTGTCGCGAGCAAGTATTTTCGATTGATACAAATTATTCAAAGGCGGTCTTGAACGCGTTGACGACGAACCATGTCCAGGACGGCTATCAACATCAATTGATGATCAACACGTCAATAAAATAAAGGAATTGGGGCTTAAGAATCGTCCATTAACAGCCAGAGATCATACTGGCATTGCTGGAATTTCGGAAGTTCGGATCAGTGAAATCCCTTTGTCGAAAAACAGCGTCGCGTTAACGTCTAACAGTGGGGCAGAATGACCTAAAAGTTGGCATCAACTAAACGGCTTAAGCTAGGAAGTTGGAAATTGGTACCCTGATTCCTCTTACTAAAGTAAGTATGTGTACCGAATTTCAGAATATTGCCGAAGTTTTTAGACTGTATCAGATTTACCTGAACCGTTCATATAGTGATTGGTGGCGACTGCTTTATTTTATATATATACTAGCTGGCAATAGTTGCGCGAGGCTTCGCCACGCCCGTCAAAATATGCAAAATAAAAAAATATTAATAAAATAAAAAATAAACTTTAATCTTTAGACTGTTCTTTAGTTCAACTTAATCTTTAACATTTACAACTGATTTCAACAAAGCAATTTAACGGAATAGTTATATTTTTAATTTCAGTTATGCCTAAAGCTAAGTTAAATAAAAAAACTTAAGTAATCTCGTAGATTTTTATTGTTCATCAGTAAGCAAAATATTTTTAGGAGAGATTTTATTTTAATTCTTTATTTGTTTTATGACAATTAAAGCGTTCATTTCAAAATTTCTCAGTCTTTATGAACTGACTTGACTGCAAAGAAAAGAATTCTTAAGTGAAAAAATGCATAAAAACTAAAATTAAATTCTCTTTAAAATGAGGCAAAAAAACCTGAAACCGGTGCTCCGGTATATTAAATTATTTCTCTGTAAACAATATTTAGAACTTTTTTCTCAGGAGATAAAATAAAAAAATTATTTTTATTAGTGACTCGCGACAAAGCTACGTAAAGCTGGCCATGAGAGAAACAATTGATACTTAGGTCCAGTCCAGCGACTTCTAATGTTTGGCCTTGAGATTTGTTTATTGTCATAGCGAAACAAAGTTTTAAAGGAAATTGGAGGCGTTTGAACTGAAAAGGCAAGTCTGTCGGAATAATAGGTATTCTGGGTATTAATACAATATCTCCAGCGCCACATTCAGTTACAATCTTACACTCTATTAAATAATTTTTGAAAGATACTAGAACCAAGCGGGTGCCGTTACAAAGTTTTGGAGGATTTAGGTTTCTTAACAAAATAACTGGTGAGCCTAGTTTAAGATTTAGTTTGTGCGGAGGTGCGCCAGACGGATTTAATGGATTAAGAAATTCGGTTGGAAAATGAACTATTTGCTCAGAATAGACAACTGTGTCGACTGAATAGTAAGTCTTATTAGGGGCGTCAAATTTGCATTGAACAATGTCATTAATTACATAACATTCGTCATTTGTTGGAGTTAAAATAGCTCTCTCCTTAAACCAATCCTATGTTTTCCCACTTCCATTTGAAATATCTGGATAGACCTTTTCTATAAGTTCTTCAAGGTTTTTAACAGGTACACAAAGACTTTGATTTATGTCTACTTTACAGTTTTTGTCTGTCATTTGCCCATTTTAAACATTGAATGGGCAGTTCTTCCTCCATCGAGAAGAGTTGCTGCTATGCCTGAGGATGCAACAGCTAACGCGATTTTCCCTAAAGACCGAACTTTTGCCAATAGTAAATTAATAAGAAAGGTTTTCCCAGTACCCCCAGGGGCATCAAGAAAGAATATTTTACTCTCACAATTAAAAGCAGAACTCAAAACTAAATTAAATATACTTTTTTGTTCTGAATTAAGCTTATCTTCATTACGTCTAACAATTTCAAGTAGTTGATGTTGATCATATGATTTTTCTCTCTCGTATAGTCTATTATTGACAGTGTTAACGTCAGTTATCAGTGCAAGGGAAAAATCATTAACTGTTTTACCGCAAAGAGAAATTAAAATTTTGTTAAGGTCACACAAAGCCTCATCAAAAATTAATTGATTGTAACCTAAATTTTGATTACCAGCTTCTCGTTTTTTTCTTTGCAATATGTCTTCTGACATACTTTCTTTAAATTTATTACAAAGTTCAACAGAATCTGAAACTTGACAAAAAGACAAAATTATAGCAAATAAATATCGCATCGAAACAGACGAAGCACTAATTTCTGCTTCCAGTAGCGTTTGTTCCCAAAGTGAGTCATCGTCCAACAAATCCAAAGCTTTGCAGGCTGCTTGAAAGGAACTAAAAGCCCTACCTTGAGCAGTTTTCAAAAATTGGAAAGAAGTTGGGCCTTCGACTTTATGTAAAAGCATCCTTAGGTAAAAGCATTCACTATTATTGGGATGAACAACATAAACTCTTCCCAAGTCGTCTCCTTTTTTTAAGTTTTCGTAACCCTCAACCATCCATTCCACGTGTAATAAGCAGGAACTTTGTCGTAGGTTATAGTTTTGGCGAAATCATCATTTGCACATAACTTAAAAAAAGCCGTTAAAGTCGTATCTGTTGGATTATTAACAATATCACGCACGTTATTTTCGTTGAAATATATCCTTTGGCCGTTTTCTAAATGAACTGATAGATGAGTAATAGTAGCATAGCCATCATGGATATCAAAAGAGAAAATTCTCCACAGAGCTTCCGACGTGCATATGTATCTTCCAGACTGAAATTCTTGAATTTCATCTTACGAATTTATTGTAAAAGTTGCTTGGTCGCTACCCTTATTTATGTATTTACATACGTATTTAATAGATTTTATAGAACTGCAGAGCTCCACATTGATATGGGCATTAAAAGCTTTTAATAACACAGGGTTATATGGTACCACCCAGCTATTATCAACAGTGTAGTTGCGCAACGATGCTGTTTGACCTCCTGATGCTGGGGATAAACGGCGATATTTTGGATATCCATCATCCCCACAGGATGTGGTATCTTGAAAAGCTTTTGGATATATTTTTATACAGCGGTTCTCTTTCATACATGGAGCGTAAGGGTTTAAAGCACCGCATGGTCCATGTATCATGTGCTTCACTACCAAATCGTGCAAAATTGGATCGCGTTACTTATTCGGTAATTCGGCGGAAATAACACTATCAACTTGATTTGCTGTTATCTTATTTTTTAACCAAAGCAATAGATGCACATGTGGAAGTCCACGCTTTTGCCATTCCACAGTATACATATGGCACTGAGGCGGGCCAAATATATGAGCTTTGTTAATTAATTTTAACAGCTTTTTAATTTTTAAGTTAAAAACTCTATTGATAATATCATAGCGCTGTTGAACAACAGTGTTTGAATCTAAGTGGTTTTAATTTCTTCCCAGTTAGGGTTGCATGTAATTGTTATGAACAAATCAGGCTTCCCATAATTCCTGACATAAGTCATAGCATCTTGCGTTTTTTCTTGAAGATATCTAGGGCCGCCTGTGAATGTTGCAGGGAGAATAACTAATTGACCAATTTGATTTGGTTCTTCATTTGATTTTAAAGCATCCTTCAAATGAATATAGTTCTCTGCACGTAACTGTTTTTGGTTATTTCGTAAATACGCCAGACGCTCTGTCTCAATTTTAGCGTATTGATCAACTATGTACTGATTCATTAACATTCCATACTTATGAATCGGGTTGAACAAATTTTCCTTTACCATTAAACGGTAGCAATAAAAGCTCATGCAGGAAACTGTTTTTGAGATAGGCTCTTTCGAATTAGGATCAATTTGTGGAATATTTGTCTAGTAACCGTTTTCACCGCGACAAAATATTAGTGGGTATTGGAGACTATCATAACTACGATGAAGTTCAGAAATTCTAACTAAATTGTTGCACCGACTTTTTAAAATTATGTCCCTTTTATTAAATTCTTGACCAGTTATCATAACCGCAACTTCAATGGTACATGCTGCATTGTATCGACCAGGATGACTTCCGACAGGCACTTTATTTGCATGAATAATTACTTGGAAATCTGGAGTATTTGGTGGAACACTTTCTAATGCAGTTTTAAATGACGAAATATACGCGTTATGTTCATGCAACATGTCTTGCAAAACCCTTACAACTCCTTTGTCAACTACTTGCGCTGTTCTACTACATCTTACGGACGCTTGTGCTTCAGAGTCTGAAATAAAATAAATCTGAAGGAATTGATGTCCTTGGTCTAATTCCGGAAACAAACTACCTGCTAAGTGGTAAACTTGCCCTTGTATCTTAAACGTAGGCATGTAACCACGCTCGACAATTTGATTACTCCGAAATGAAGTAAATTGGAATGCATTGTTGTAGTTCCGCATATTTTGCAAAAAATGAGTCGATTTTGGATGATTACCTGTTAATAAGGACTTTAGTGGTTCGAGTGGAGAGGGGATTTCTTCTAAATAGACTTTTCCACCAAGGCAGCACATGCCAACTGTTTCACCTGAATATCTTTTGGCAGAACAAAAACTACAAACAATTGACATATTTCCAATTGAAATATATTGGTCATACCCGAAAGCTTTTTTTCACGCCACAAATGTTGGCTGGTTTCAAACCGGCGCGCATGGTTTCTAACCCTATTTTGCATCAGGCGCGTCTCCCGCTGACTTTCTGTTTCAATAGTACGTGCATTGCGCTGTCTCTTCGCACGTACAGATAGTACGTCGTTATCAGTACGACGTTGGGGCATGCGTTTAATTAAATTTTTAGATTTAGTAGTCGCTATTTATTCAAAAATTCTCGCAATTTTGAGAAAACACGAAAATCGCTCAGTTCTATACGCTTGCTAACATTGTATAAACCTACAAGTAACCAATCCTTCATTTTTCACTAACCCATACGCAAAAATCTACTACAAATTAGGCACTTGGTACGGGTTGCCCTTAAATATTCTACTACAAATTAGGCACTTGGTTCGGGTTGCCCCCAAATATTCTACTACTAAAACGTTCAAATGCCTCAAAACTGCTATAGTGTGTTGCCGTGTTTGGTTTTAAAATTTATAACATTAACAATATTTTTATAAAATATTCAAATATTTTGCGATTATTTAAATTCCTAAATAAAAGCTGCGGAACTAAACAGAGAAGGTACCATCTTCTATAAGAGTGTACAGCTGTTGGCGTATGCCGACGATATTGATATCATCGGCCTCAACACCCGCGCCGTTAGTTCTGCTTTCTTTAGGCTGGACAAGGAAGCACAGAAAATGGGTCTGGTGGTGAACGAGGGCAAAACGAAATATCTCCTGTCATCAAACAAACTGTCGTCGCACTCGCGACTTGGCTCTCACGTCACTGTTGACTGTCATAACTTTGAAGTTGTGGATAATTTCGTCTATTTAGGAACCAGCATTAACACCACTAATAATGTCAGCCTTGAAATCCAACGCAGGATTGCTCTTGGCAACAGGTGCTACTTCGGACTGAGTAGGCAATTGAAAAGTAAAGTCCTCTCTCGACGAACAAAAGCTAAACTCTATAAGTCGCTCATAATTTTCGTCCTGCTATATGGTGCAGAGGCTTGGGCGATGACAGCAACCGATGAGTCGACGTTACGAGTTTTCGAGAGAAAAATTCTGCGAAAGATTTATGGTCCTTTGCGCATTGGCCACGGCGAATATCGCATCCGATGGAACGATGAGCTGTACGAGATATATGACGACATTGACATAGTTCAGCGAATTAAAAGACAGCGGCTACGCTGGCTAGGTCATGTTGTCCGGATGGACGAAAACACTCCAGCTCTGAAAATATTCGACGCAGTACCCGCCGGGAAGCAGAGGAAGAGGAAGACCTCCACTCCGTTGGAAGGACCAAGTGGAGGAGGACCTGGCTTCGCTTGGAATATCCAATTGGCGCCACGCAGCGAAAAGAAGAAACGACTGGCGCGCTGTTGTTAACTCGGCTATAATCGCGTAAGCGGTGTCTACGCCAGTTAAGAAGAAGAATTGATGTCCTTGGTCTAATTCCGGAAACAAACTACCTGGTAAGTGGTAAACTTGCCCTTGTATCTTAAACGTAGGCATGTAACCACACTCGACAATTTGATTACTCCGAAATGAAGTAAATTGGAATGCATTGTTGTAGTTCCGCATATTTTGCAAAAAATGAGTCGATTTTGGATGATTACCTGTTAATAAGGACTTTAGTGGTTCGGGTGGAGGGGGGATTTCTTCTAAATAGACTTTTCCACCAAGGCAGCACATGCCAACTGATTCACCTGGATATCTTTTGGCAGAACAAAAACTACAAACAATTGACATATTTCCAATTGAAATATATTGGTCATACCCGAAAGCTTTTTTTCACGCCACAAATGTTGGCTGGTTTCAAACCGGCGCGCATGGTTTCTAACCCTATTTTGCATCAGGCGCGTCTCCCGCTGACTTTCTGTTTTAATAGTACGTGCATTGCGCTGTCTCTTCGCACGTACAGATAGTACGTCGTTATCAGTCCGACGTCGGGGCATGCTTTTAATTAAATTTTTAGATTTAGTAGTCGCTATTTATTCAAAAATTCTCGCAATTTTGAGAAAACACGAAAAACGCTCAGTTCTATTCGCTTGCTAATTCGAGAATGATTAATAATTTCCATCAGCTGACCACATGTTACAAATATGCCACTCATGTTGTCTCGCAGAGGAACGGAGTGAGAATTTATTCTTTTCTGAAGTATCGAACATGCTTGCAAACTGTCGTTCAGCCAGAGAACTTAAAACATAGAGAAGGTGCAAATTGAATGATGTTCGATTGGACGGCTAACAGAGCTTATAAGATTGAAGTAAGGAATTCACCATTCTCGCTGCTATTTAGCAGATATGAGCACGTTCAAAGAGTAAACACAATGACTACGACAGACTGCAGCGGCACGACAGTGAACTGAAAACGTCGTTGTTCATCTCACTACATGTACATTTTGAGAAGCAGCAACAACACAATGGCCGGCATGTACACAAAACAACGCAGTTGTCCATTTTGTATGTACACAATTTCGTTGGGGCCATACTAATACCTTTCACTTCAATGAAATTTTAATATTTTGTTCAAAGTGAAATTTTTTATGCAAAAAATAAGTAAATAGGTCAATATTTTTGCTTTAAATCATCAATTGTTATTACAAATGATATAATATAGCTATAATATAGCTATTTTATGCTTTTATTTGTAAAATAACATCAAGTTTGTTAGAGCTGTGAATAATTTTACATTTTACATATTAGTGGCATCACCACTCTACCTCCTCTTTCTATCTTCCATTCTACTGTCAACTCTACTGTCGTCGTACTGTCGCTGGCAAAAATAGGAGGATATTGAAGTTGGCGAGAACGACAACTGTCGGCCTGCAGTCGTGTAGTCGTGCAGCTGTCAAAATAACACTGCCCATAAGAACGTGTGTATTTTAATATTTGACAGATGTAGTTTGCAGTCTGTCGTAGCCATTGTGTTTACACTTTCAATGGCAGAAATATATGTAAAACGACTGAATTCTTGCAAGAATGAGTAAAGAGAAATGCTTTGAAGAAAAATATACAAACTCACACAAAGAATTGTAATGGGGTTTCGTCCATAGCTGAGGTATGCTCAGCCGCTCCAGGGTCAGCCTTGGGACCCACGAACCCTTAGCAAAAGAGAGACGAGTTTTATCCTCGTAAAGTTATATCCACACCCCCACTCCTTATGCGGACAGCCAGACCAGCGCGATGGAAATAAACGGGATTGATGAGTCAGGCGTTGACGCTTGATGAAGTCGGCACGGCGGTGATGAAAACGGGTGAAATTAGCGTGCCCGGCGTTGACGCTTGATGAAGTCGGCACGGCGGTGATGAAAACGGGTGAAACTAAGCGTGCCCGGCGTTGACGCTTGATGAAGTCGGCACGGCGGTGATGAAAACGGGTGAAACTAAGCGTGCCCGGCGTTGACGCTTGATGAAGTCGGCACGGCGGTGATGAAAACGGGTGAAACTAAGCGTGCCCGGCGTTGACGCTTGATGAAGTCGGCACGGCGGTGATTAAAACGGGTGAAACTAAGCGTGCCCAGCGTTGACGCTTGTTAAAGCTGGCACGGTGATGTATCCGGCGGTGATGATGGTCCTTCGGCTTCGCGCTGCCTATTGCTGCCGATTGCTGGGCGACCGTCCTCGCTGGCGAGCTGGAGAAAAAAAGGGCCCGTTCGGTGTGAAGTACTTGCTTATATAGCAGCATAGCGCAGCTTTCGTCACCGTAGCGAGGTAAGTTGTATGCGTATGGTGCGTTAGTACGTATGGTGGAAAGCTCTAGCAGCTTTCATCATCGTAGTGAGGTGAGTTGGGTGCGTAGTCACTGCGGTGAAGTTTAGTACGTATGGTGGTATGGTGAAGGTACATGATGTACTGTGGAGCGAAGTTGACGTAAATTATTGTAAGGTGGTAAAAGCCACGTTACCGTCCCCCCCTCACTTCGGACAATGATACTTCGCTTGCGGCAGGTGGAAGGAGATCTCCCACGATGGTTCGGCTGGAGGCTGGCTGGCTGGCCTAGTTGGCGTGTGCCATGAACGGGGAGCGGGTGTGAAATCTTTATTTAGTAACAAATTCTTAACTTATGGTTCAAGGTGTCTTATCCTACGATTATGCGTACTTACAACTAGTGATCTCTATATATTATTCATAAGCTGATACTCAAACTAATACAATTAAAATTCATTGGCCTAGTCGTACAAAATTCTTACATTGCTCCTTAAACTAATACACTTCAAATTCCGCTGTGCAATCGTATAAATGTAGGACGTATCGTCTATGGTTGCGTTACATTGGTGCTAGGTGGCTCGGAGTTAGAGTCCGTAGGCTCGGTAGAGATCGCGCTAGCGGCTACTCAAGTTTAGTATTCGGTTGGCAGCTGCTTTAGATCTTGCAGATGCACATGAATGGTACGCCCACCTGGTGCGTTCAGATTCGCAAGTTCAACTGTGATGGTCGACTTCAGATTTTCTGACGATATATGCAGAATACTTCGGAGCAAGCTTCTGTGCAAAATTGTTTACTGCGGAAGAGCAGCGGATGATCTCTTTTGAGTACTTTCTCGCCGATAAGTGGCTTCCATGGTCGTCTGCGCAAATCGGCAATATCTCTTGCCGGCGTTTTTGCTGCGGTAGACAAGTTGCGAGAAAACTACTTGCCAAAGCTCGGTGAGTGTCGGCATCGGTGGTGAACTTCTTCGTCGGGCACGTTCCCTTCTTTGCGGATTTGTTTCGGTGTAGCTGGTGTGTACCCGAAGTTTATCTCAGCTGCTGATGTTTTTGTTGAGTCGTGTTGTGATGTATTTATCGCAGAAAGCTATTTCGGCTAGTTGGTGGTCCCAGGTCCGATGATCGGTCTTTGCTCGTTGGGCGATCAAAGTTTTCACGACTCTGTTGGTGCGCTCGGTTGGGTTCTCGTGAGGAGCGTAAATGGCGGTGAAACGATGTTGAATTTCGTGGCTCTCCAGGAACTGTGTGAGCGGCTTGCCGGTGAATTGCTTCCCGTTGTCGGTAAGGAATACGTCAGGGCAACCAAACCGGTATATCACGCGCTCTCGTAGCGCCTTTATAACGCTGGCGGTGGTTGCATTCCGGACTGGCATGAGCTCCACCCATAATTGGAGGGCACTTTATCCGACCGAGCACTAGCAAGCATGTGTTGCCATTTGTTGAACGTGGTAGTGGGCCTACAAAATCCGCCGTTACAACTTCCCACGGTCGTGAGCATTGCATGGTGGCCATCATCCCGGCAGGTCGGCGTTGGTCTACCTAATATTCGGCACATTGTTGGCATCGACGAACATATCTGAGTGCATCCCTATGCATCCCAGGCCAATAATACCCTTCTTGTGTGCGTTTGAGTGTTTTGTGTACACCATGTGACCGCCGGTACTAGCGTCGTGATTTTCTCTCAGGACCTCTGAGTCGACGGTGCTCCGGTACGCATAGTTTCCAGCGTGGTGACCTGGATAGCGTATTGCGTGGGGCGATGTGCCGAAAGAGCCGACCATCGATAAGTTGTGGTAATCAAGATGTTTCTTTGGTTGATCGTGTACCTGGCGCGTACGTCTTTCATACCATCTATCCGGTTGATCATGGACGGCATGCAAAAGTTCTGCATCGCCTTCTTGGTCTTTCAGTGGGCATCTGGACAGCGCATCGGCGACTACGTTGAGGGTACCTTTGCGATACTCTATTTCGAAGTCAAACTGTTGTAGCTCTAGTGCCCACCTTACAAGTCTTTCGGATGGGTTCTGCAGGGTGTGAAGCCATTTAAGTGAATGATGGTCGGTGATTACGGTGAAATGATAGCCCTCCAGGTATGGTCTCATTTTCCTTATACCCCACAATACGGCTAGCCACTCCTGTTCGGTGGCAGGGTACCGCTTCTCCAACTCCGTCAAGCTGCGACTGGCGTATGCTACGACCCGTTCTTGGTCAGAATGGCGCTGAAATAACACTACGCCGAGTCCTTCTCCGCTGGCGTCGGTCTGCAGAAGGAAGGGCCTCTCGAAGTGGCAACCCAGGATGGGTGCACTAGTTAGTTTTTCCTTTAACACTTAGAATGCTTCTTCTTGTTCGGAAGCCCATATTCAACGCTGGTTCTTCTTTAATAAGCGGTTCAGCGGTGCTGATATTGTGGCAAAGTCTGCTACGAAACGTCGGTACCACAGGGCTGCTCCTAGAAAGCGGCGTAATTCTCTAATGGTGGTAGGTGCTTGCCATATCGCTAATGGCTGCGACTTTGGCCGGATCTGTGTGAATACCCTCGGTGCTGACTACATGGCCCAAGTAATGGAGGCGTTGCTGCGCTGAACTTACACTTTTCAAAAAGTTGATCTGCATTTGGTTTGCTGGAGGCGCGTAGACACCGCTTGCAAGTAGTCCAAAGTGCTCTTCGAAAAAGAGTTTCCCAGTACAATGATGTCGTCCAGATAGGCGAAGACCTTCGGCTGTAGTTCTGATCCCAGGACGGTGTCTAAGGCTCGCTGGAATGTTGCGGGCGCCGAATGCAGCCCAAAAGGCATCACTCGCCACTGGAATAAACCTCTCCCCGGTACGGTAAACGCGGTGTACGGGCGTGAGCGGGGTGTAGCGGAATTTGCCAGTAGCCGTTCTTCAGGTCGATGGTCGAGATAAACCGAGCTTCCTTCAACTGGTCTAGGATTGCGTTTATTTGGGGAAGTGGGTATGCGTCTGGTATACTTGCTGCGTTAAGTTGCCGGTAGTCAATACACATTCGCCAACTTCCTTGTTTCTTTCGCACTAAGACAATGGGCGAGCTGTAAGCGCTGTTAGAGACTTCGATGCGGCCGGTTGCAATCAATTCGTTCACCTCCTGATTGATTACTCCTTGCATCGCTGGGTTGCGCGGATAATATCTCTGCTTCAGTGGGCGATCGTGTTTAAGTCGAATCACATGCTCGGCGGCTGTGCTGGGGCCGGTGATCGTCGAGAACACTGCTGCGTTTTCAGTGAGGAGCGTATTCAATTGGTGATTCTCCCTTTCTGTAAGATGTTGCCTCTCGGTTACAGCATCGCGAGGTGGTCGGCAGGTGCCTGCGTGCTCAGGCGTGTAGCGGCTAGGGCTTGACCATCGATGGTGATAGTCAGGTCCCTCTTCCTCCAGGAAATCCATGCCCAGGATGACAGGTTCCGACAGCGTCGATGTAAAGCGGATACGAGTAGATGCGTCGTCTTCTTGCCCAGCTCGATAGTAACGGGATACATTTTCGTGCTAGGTATATACGTCCGGTTAGCTAGCTGAATACGACGGGTCTGGCGTTTGGCTTTAATCCTGTGGTTGTCTAAATGACGCTGGAGTTCCTTACCGATGTATGTGAGCGTGGCTCCGGTGTCCACCAGGGCTTCGACCTGCATGCCCGCTTCCCTTCTGGGTGCGGAAGCGTTGCTTTGCGTGCCGCTGTGCGGGGTTCGGGCGGAGTGGCGCACACTGCCACATGTGTAGGACAAGTGCAGTCCCGCGACATGGTTCCGTCGAGTCCGCAGCGAGAGCAAAATATTCGCTGCTGGTTGCGACATTGGTGTCTTCGGTGTCCCGGCTGCTTGCATCGCCAACAAACTTTCTCGCGGCAATACTTATTACTTATCGCCGTCAAACAGTGATTGGTGTTTCTCGCTTGCCTGGTCTCCTCGCCTTTCAGCAACTCGAATTCTCCCGTTAATTCGAGTAGTTCGTCCACACTGTTGAAATCGCTCCGACGGACATATAAGCGATATTCCACCCTTAAGCCGTCATATATGCGTTCGGTGTGATCTTCATCGCGAAGTTTCGGGTGCTGGCGGATAAGCGTTTGGATAGCCAGCATATCCTTGCCTTCTCCACTGGGAAATTGCTTGCGCTGGTGGATGGTTTCCTCCAGATGTGCGAGGTGACGCTTCGGTAAAAAGAACCGCTCAGCCTCGTAACGAAAGTCGTCCCACGTGTTGATGGTGTTGCGTTTTACACGAAACCATTGCAGCGCTTTGTCCTGCAGAATTTCCGGCATCGTGGCAAGAAGCTGGTTGTTGGCTATAGAGTAGCATTCGGCTAGTTCTTCGCATCGCTCTAGAAAGTCGTGTAAATTTTCGCGACCGCTGTAGCGTATGTTCCATCGCCGCACGGAGTTTATAACCTCCAAATCCGGCACTCTTGCAGCTGAGGTTATGTCGCCACGTGTTGCTACCGCTTTCTTTGGAATTCTTACCGTGGTGGTTGGAACGAGTATGGTGGCGTTACCTTCCTCCGTCATCTCCCTTTCTAAGGCTTGCACTAGGTCCTCCGTGGATTTATGGTGGCGCTTTGCACGGATGCAGGCGCTCAGCTCGCTACGGAGGTCTGCTACGGTGCGTCCTTCGACAGCGATGTGGTGTCGTCTGCACTCGGTGACTAATCGGTCCTTCTTCAGCCAGTAAATCCAACTGGTCGTGTCCGTCTCAAGCGTTAGAGCCTTCGTCGCTGGAGTACTGCGATGCTTATGATTATGTAGGGGGTGCGGCGAACCTGATTCATGAGCGTTGGTGACTGTTTCATGTTTTTCACTATCACTCACAAAGTCAGGTCCCTGCTCGGGCGCCATTTGTAATGGGGTTTCGTCCATAGCTGAGGTATGCTCAGCCGCTCCAGGGTCAGCCTTGGGACCCACGAACCCTTAGCAAAAGAGAGACGAGTTTTATCCTCGTAAAGTTATATCCACACCCCCACTCCTTATGCGGACAGCCAGACCAGCGCGATGGAAATAAACGGGATTGATGAGTCAGGCGTTGACGCTTGATGAAGTCGGCACGGCGGTGATGAAAACGGGTGAAACTAACGTACCCGGCGTTGACGCTTGATGAAGTCGGCACGGCGGTGATGAAAACAGGTGAAATTAGCGTGCCCGGCGTTGACGCTTGATGAAGTCGGCACGGCGGTGATGAAAACAGGTGAAACTAAGCGTGCCCGGCGTTGACGTTTGATGAAGTCGGCACGGCGGTGATGAAAACGGGTGAAACTAAGCGTGCCCGGCGTTGACGTTTGATGAAGTCGGCACGGCGGTGATGAAAACGGGTGAAACTAAGCGTGCCCGGCGTTGACGCTTGATGAAGTCGGCACGGCGGTGATGAAAACGGGTGAAACTAAGCGTGCCCGGCGTTGACGTTTAATGAAGTCGGCACGGCGGTGATTAAAACGGGTGAAACTAAGCGTGCCCGGCGTCGACGCTTGATGAAGTCGGCACGGCGGTGATGAAAACGGGTGAAACTAACGTGCCAGGCATTGACGCTTGATGAAGTCGGCACGGCGGTGATGAAAACGGGTGAAATTAGCGTGCCCGGCGTTGACGCTTGTTAAAGCTGGCACGGTGATGTATCCGGCGGTGATGATGGTCCTTCGGCTTCGCACTGCCTATTGCTGCCGATTGCTGGGCGACCGTCCTCGCTGGCGAGCTGGAAAAAAAAAAGGGCCCGTTCGGTATGAAGTACTTGCTTTTCTATCAGCATAGCGCAGCTTTCGTCACCGTAGCGAGGTAAGTTGTATGCGTATGGTGCGTTAGTACGTATGGTGGAAAGCTCTAGCAGCTTTCATCATCGTAGTGAGGTGAGTTGGGTGCGTAGTCACTGCGGTGAAGTTTAGTACGTATGGTGGTATGGTGAAGGTACATGATGTACTGTGGAGCGAAGTTGACGTAAATTGTTGTTGTAAAAAAGCATTCTCTGAGTAACATATGCATGTATTATATGAAACATTGTCACATAAGTATGCGTGATTATTTTGTGTTATAAGAACCATTGTTTTCCGAAAAATGGTAAAAATTTTATGTTATAAAATTTAACAAAAAATAATTTTCTATAAATTATTATTTCAAAAATGATATTAATTTCGACTATTATGAAATGAACTTAAATGTGCTCATGTAAACACTTCCATTCATTCCTTCCATTTCTTAAAAAGAATTAATGACCTTCATGAAATATGCATATTCGCATTATTTCGTTATCATTTCCATATTTGTACCAATAGAATTTCTATTGTACATATATTATTTCTTTGGCACATTTGTCTGTATGTTTACGAAAGCAAATGCGAGCCACATACATACATATGTACATACATTCATAATAACAAGTGTCGCACGCTTCTTTCGCATCTCCGTTTTCATGGTCAACCAACGGCCGAAACTTACGTTTTGTCAAAGAGTCAAGTGCTGAACAAATCAGAGTTCGTAAAACCATCAAAATACGCTCTTGCTCTGATGAGTAATATTCCGCAAGAGAACATCATTTCAAATACTCAAGAGCGCAAGCTTAACTAACATTCTCATCACAAAAAACTCCTCACGTATTTGGCTCACTCATATATTAGCATGAGCGAGCATTTTTAAAAGATAACTATTTGCCTAACGCATCATCTTTATTTTTATCGCTCTGAGTGTTCAAGTGATGCGAAAAATAAAACTCATCTTATTTACTTTTCATTAGTATTGTCTCTTATTTAAAGAAAAAAAAGCAAAAGCATATATGTACATATGTATCTATATAAATAAAAATGAATCGTCAAACTGTATGTACGCTCATAACTCAATAACGCCTGGACCAATTTGGCCAATTCTTTTTCTTAAATGTTCGTTGAAGTTCAAAGATGGTTTTTACGGCGAGAAAAATTCGAATAATTTCCGGAGAACCCCTAAGAACAGCTCTTTTCTTTTCCCCATACAAACGTTATATAAAAATGAATGTTTGTTTGTTAGTAACACTAAGAGAACGGTTGAACCAACCTTGATGAAATTTTAAAAGGTTGTTTGTTGTGGATCGGGAAAGGTTTAGAAACAAAATACCTTATACTTTTCATGAGGAGAAGTCGGAAAATTGGACAATTCCAAAAAGTAACATTTCCCATACACATTTTTTTCAATTTTTGTTTGTTTTGTTTTTCAATATTTTGATTTGTAAATTATTTGAATCGTCGTTCAATTGCGGTCGCTTGCTTTTTTATTCTGGCTATCCAAAGGAAAAATTATTGAAAATTATTCAGTGAAAACTTTACGTGTGTTTCACACAAAGAGGTCAATTGCAGATTGAAATTTGTTACGAAGCCACGAAGAGGTCGCGCTAATATTTGTCGGCGTTCTTTTTGCCATCAACGTATGGCAGCCCAAAGAAAGGCAAGAAGTACTCCCAAAATGCGATGACATACATACGTGCGGAATTATGGATCGCGGTCAATTAGCTAGCGATCGTAACGATCTCACAGCACGACTTTTTAAACAATAGCTGCGATGTGTGATGGTCTTTATCTTGAAGCAACCTATGGTATATATGGTGCTGTTAGATGCTGAATGTATTCTGTTGGGTAGCAAAGAAGAGGTTTGCCGCACGCACACATTCTTCTTTGGATGCGGATGGTGATTACACCAGATCAAATTGATGAAATCAGTTAAGCGGAAATTCCAGATTCAGAGATAGATCCAGAATTATACGAAGTGGTGAAAAACAATATGGTTCATTGACCTTGCGAACCTTACAATCCCACTTTGGTTTGTATGTTTGACAATAAAATGCACGAAACACTACTCATGTGCTTTTCTTTCGGAAACGGAAATGGGAAATGATGGATTTTCACTGTATCGGCGTCGCTCACCAGACGACAATGGCAGAACATTTAGCATTTAGAGGCGTGAATATCGACGTGTTGTTAACGTCGAAGTTGACAACACATGGATCGTACCATATTCGCCACTTTTGTCTAATTCAAAACTCACGTCAATGTTTAATATTGCAGATTGGTGAAATCGATCAAATACGTTTGCAAGTATGTACGTCACCAAAGAAAGCAACATAGCGGTTATTGGCCTTGAATATGAGATCAGCAGTATCGAATGGGTCGATATGTGAACTGCAATAAAGCGCTTTGTAGGATATTTACTTTTGCAATTCATGAAAGTTTTCCGACTGTTGTGCGTCTCGCGGTTCAACTTCATTTAAGTCATTGCGTATTGTGAATGGTACAGTGTGTGCAACTTTTTGAGAAGCATGCCAGCAGTTGCATTTGCTGGAATATGATAATCACTGGAAAAAGACGAAGGACAATGCGATAGTTACTTCGCATGCCACTGAAGTTCACATACTTTTTGCGGAGGTCATTTCGACATATCAGCCTTCAAATTCGTGTTAATTATGGGATACGAAAAAATGACATTGCCGATGACATTTTACATTGTATTCGCTAAGAATTGGAAATGGGAAAATTTCGGTTGATACTTCCAATGGTTTGATATCAATTTCACATCCCTTTTGTCAATTCACTGCAACGGAAGATGAATTCATCACGAATGTTTATCCACACATTGGCAAAATTATCGTAACTGCAATTGCTTGAGTGCACGAGCAATTTTAGCTGCCAAAAATACCGATGTTAATGACTTAAACTGGAAGATTCAAAGTCAAATTCTGAGAGGTTTGCGCTCATATAAATCGATCGATCGTCTTGACAAGGAAGACGAAACCGTAAATTATCCAGTGAAATTTCCAAATTGCGTTTCACAGTTGGATCTGTCATTACTATGTTTCACAATCTTCATGCGCCGAAACTGTGTAATGGAACCCGACTGATTATGACGCAGTTATCGAATACAAGGGACAGCCATTTCATTTCAAACGTATTCAATTTCCAGGGAAAATTGCCTTTGCGTTGACAATCAACAGGACACAAGGAAATCGGAAAATTCTATGTTTTTCACACGACCAGATATATGTGGCGTGTTGACGAGTTGGAAACCCATCTTCTCTGTATATTTACGCAACACAACAGAAATCAAAAAATTATGTTTATTAAGCTGCGCTACATTAAAAAAAATATAGAAAAATCGAAAATAAATCATTTTCGACACAATATAATTTCAACTTTTTTTCGTTTCAAAACACATAATTTCACGCAGGACAACGGTTGCGGGGTCAGCTAGTCTATATAAATAAAAATGAATACCAAAAATGTATGTACGCGCATAACTCAATAACGCCTGGACCAATTTGGCCAATTCTTTTTTCTTAAATGTTTTTGAAGTTCAAGGATGGTTTTTACGGCGAGAAAAATTCGAATAGTTTCCGAAAACCCTAAAAACAGCCCTACCCATACAAACGTTACAATAAATATGAATGTTTGTTTGTTAGTAACACTAAGAGAACGGTTGAACCAAATCTTAATGAAATTTTAAAGGTTGTTTGTTGTGGATCGGGAAAGGTTTAGAAACAGAATACCTTATACTTTTATTGAGGAGAAGACGGATAATTGGACGATTCCAAAAAGTAACATTTTCCATACACTTTTTTTTTAATTTTTCAATATTTTGATTCGTAAATTATTTGTATCGTTCGATTTTGATCGCTTGCTTTTTTATTCCGGCTATCCAAAGGAAAAATTATTTAAAATTATTCAGTGAAAACTTTATGTGTGTTTCACACAATGTGATCAATTGCATATTGAAATTTGTTACGAAGCCACGAAGAGGTCGCGCTAATATTGGTCAGCGTTCTTTTTGCCATCAACGTATGGCAGCCCAAAGAAAGGCAAGAAGTACTCCCAAAATGCGATGACATACGTGCGGAATTATGGATCGCGGTCAATCAGCTAGCGATCGTAACGATATCATAGCACGACTTTTTAAGCAATAGCTACGATGTTTGATGGTCTTTTTCTTGAAGCAACCTATGGTATATATGATGCTGTTAGATGCTGAATGTGTTCTGTTGAGTAGCAAAAAAGAGGTTTGCCGCACGCACACATTCTTCTTTGGATGCGGATGGTGATTACACCAGATCAAATTGATGAAATCATTTCAGCGGAAATTCCTGATTCAGAGATAGATCCAGAATTATACGAAGTGGTGAAAACCAATATGATTCATGGACCTTGCAAACCTTATAATCCCACTTTGGTTTGTATGTTTGACAATAAATGCACGAAACACTACTCATGTGCTTTTCTTTCGGAAACGGGAATGGAAAATGATGGATATTAACTGTATCGGCGTCACTCACCAGACGACAATGGCAGAACATTTAGCATTTAGAGGCGTGAATATCGACGTTAACAACACATCGAAGTTGACAACACATGGGTTGTACCATATTCGCCCCTTTTGTTTAATTCACATTCAAAACTCATGTCAATGTTGAATATTGCAGATTGGTGTAATCGATCAAATACGTTTGCAAGTACGTCACCAAAGAAAGCAACATAGCGGTTATTGGCCTTGAACGATATGAGATCAGCAGTATCAAATGGATCGATATGTGAACTGCAATAAAGCGCTTTGTAGGATATTTACTTTTGCAATTCATGAAAGTTTTCCGACTGTTTTGCGTCTCGCGGTTCAACTTCATTTAAGTCATTGCGTATTGTGAATGGTACAGTGTGTGCAACTTTTTGAGAAGCATGCTAGCAGTAGCATTTGCTGGAACATGATAATCACTGGAAAAAGACGAAGGACAATGCGATAGTTACTTCGCATGCCACTGAAGTTCGCATACTTTTCGCGAAGATCATTTCGACATATCAGCCTTCAAATTCGTGTTAATTATGGGATACGAAAAAATGACATTGCCGATGACATTTTACATTGTATTCGCTAAGAATTGGAAATGGCCAAATTTCGGTTGATACTTCCAGTGGTTTGATATCAATTTCACCTCCCTTTTGTCAATTCACTTCAACGGAAGATGAACTCATCACGAATGTTTGTCCGAACATTCGCCAAATTATCGTAACTGCAATTGCTTGAGTGCACGCACAATTTTAGCTGCCAAAATTACCGATGTTAATGACTTAAACTGGAAGATTCAAAGTCAAATTCCGGGAGGTTTGCGCTCCTACAAATCGATCGATCGTCTTGACAAGGAAGACGAAACCGTAAATTATCCAGTGGACTTTCCAAATTCTTTGGAGAGGCTTGATGCATCTTCAGGATCATTTGTCTCAAAGTTGGATCTGTCATTATTATGTTTCACAATCTTCATGCGCCGAAACTGATAATGGAACCCGACTGATTATGACGCAGTTATCGAATACAAGGGACAGTCTTCGAACGTATTCAATTTCCAGGGAAAATTGCCTTTGCGTTGACAATCAACAGGACACAAGGAAATCGGGAAATGCTATGTTTTTCACACGGCCAGATATACATATGTGGCGTGTTGACGAGTTGGAAACCCATCTTCTCTCTATATTTACGCACCAGAACAGAAATCAAAAAATTATGTTTATTAAGCTGCGCTACATTAAAAGAAATGTAAAAAATCGAAAATAAATCATCTTCGACACAACATAATTTCAACTTTTTTTCATTTCAAAACAAGAATTTCACGCAGGACAACGGTCAGGGTCAGCTAGTTTACAAATAAAGAATAGACACTCAAATTATTATTTAGTTGTTTTCCGTATTTGTACATACAACGTGCATAAGTAAGTACTTATTTATTAAAACAAACAAAACATGTATATATTTCAATAAAAAAAGAACACAAATAATTCAATAAATAAAGTTGATAATTTTTTGATGAAAAATTACCTTAAGAAAAATTCATATTATTAAAAAGTTCTTCATTTAACCTTATCAAAAACAAATTATTGATATTTTGTGCGTTGAGCCTGGAACGATGCTTAGTTAAAATTAACGAAAGAGCACTAAAGGCACGTTCCACTGAAGTCTGACTACATGGAACAGATAGAACTACTTCGGCTAATTTGGCTAAAGCTGCCCATTTTTAACTTATAAAATTTTAAGCTAACAAAACTGCAATGCCTCTTAGTCCAAAATGACAATTCAAAAAACGCCAAGTATGGAAAAACCAATGACAAAAAAAAACAATCATTCTATAGAGAAATTCTCTTAGAGAACAGTATTTTTGCATCGTCTTCCTGATTAATTACCTACTCACAATACAACTTAAATTAACGGTTAATCATGCATGTACCCAAAACCATTAATATTTACACCAACAACAATTAAACTTTAACATAAATTTATAAATATACATACTCTCTAAGAGAATAAGAAATTGCTCAAGTGCACTCTCTGCTGCATAACTGACTTTATCAGCGATACAAAATACTGAGTGCTGAAACCTGAGATGAGAAAAAGAAACTTAACGCTCTTGTGAGGAGTATTATTTTGAGGAGAACGTACGTATGCGGAAAATATTAGAGCGAAAAGATAAAATAAGTATTAAAGAGAAATATTCTAGAAGAGCACTCTTTCCTTTGAACTCACAATTGAGGAAATCAAAATTTATTGCTCCTCAATTGTGTTGTACTGAGGAGGAAGATAAAAATTTTACTCCTCAGTGATGAGTATTTGCGAACTCTGTTGCATACATTGCGAAAGCAAAAATTGAAGCATGGAAATATCACAACACTGTTGTAGGGAGTATCATAAGGAGCATGCATACATATGTATATTTATGTCTCTTCATATTCATGAGTATGTGAGAGAGCTGTATTTGTACACATTTTTCGCTGTTAAAAATGGAATATCAAAGAACTTATTTTTCTTCGATATTCCCTGATTGCGCATATGTATGTACATGCTATGGCATCATAAGCCGTACGTATATTATTTCTCTTCATATTCTCTGTTTGAGTATGTGGAGAACTGTTAAAA
>NW_024395824.1:22143674-22196299 GCF_016617805.1 Bactrocera tryoni | reverse complement strand
AAATATCATCTGCAAATTTTTTGGATACGAAATCTTTAAACAAAAAAAGCTAAGAAAAGAAAGAAATTTTTTTGGTCAAAAGCCACTTGTTTCTTCAAATTTTAAAATTCTTTAGAATTTTACACTTATTTTTTGAAATTTTCGTAGTTTAACTTGAACAAAGTTATTAACAAATATGAATCTCTTTGAATTTTTTGTTTCCGATAGAAATTGCGACCTGCATACTGCCCGCCGTCCGACAAATGCACATGCGAAATGCATTGGACAATTGCTTCGCTAAGGCAGAATATCAAAGAATTCGTATCCAAAAAATTTTCGGATGATGTTTAAATATATAACCATAAACCCTAGAAATTTCGCTTTAATCAATTATTTCTTTCCCTCCCAAAAAAATCCTCAAAAAAATCGATTTTTTGAAGCCTCGAAAGCAGGCTCTCCCCTTAACACTTCCCATTGTCCGCGATCTTCACTGTTCGGCGACACGAGAGAAATGAGATTTTGTGCGCCGACAACGCCATACACGATAAACATGTTCGCGCACCGATCGTAAAAAATCAAACATTTTCGCGAACATGGATCGGTACGCGAACAAGCCCATACACGATAAACCGCAAGCGCACACATACCGATCGAACGCACTTGTGTGCTCGTGTATGGGCGCTTTAAACAGTCTCTAGCGTTAGTCTCAAAATATTGCCTTAAATTTGAGACCTGATAGTTAGTAGGTCACAAAATTAAAAAGAACTTTTGTCTGCCATTTTGAATATACTGAACAGAGATCATTATAGATATTAATTGATTGCCGTTTTTTTCTATTTTGTAAGCAACTCAAACACGAAAAGGTTAAAAATAAATAAATTTTACATAAATTTAGTAATTATTATGAAACAAAGTCAACATATATTTTTATTTTTATTGATAATTATGTTTTTTGACTATGTTATAGAAAATTAAATATTTGTTATCGACATATTTATTTTCATTCAAGTGTAAAAACATCT
Organism: Bactrocera tryoni; assembly: GCF_016617805.1. Taxonomy (NCBI): domain Eukaryota; kingdom Metazoa; phylum Arthropoda; class Insecta; order Diptera; family Tephritidae; genus Bactrocera; species Bactrocera tryoni. Next base: position 22,195,298 of record NW_024395824.1, on the reverse strand, counting down.
CTGTATAATGAAATGTAATAGATTTTGTGACTGTCACAGGATAGAAAAATCTTCTCAAGTCTCAAATATTGTCTCTAACTTAAAATCTCAAATTTAGAGACTTGAGACTGTATCACAGTACAGAATCGCACGGTAAGTGATACATCAGACAGCGCATTGTCTCATTTGCCGCCATGCTTGCAGGTAGGGAGAAGGAGGCAGGATATTGTTTTCTGTGTACTTTAAATTTTTACGAATTCTTATTTTATCTAGAAAGAATATGTTTTTTTTCTTTTATAAGGTTTACCAATGTTGTGAAATATAAACGATATACATATACACAATACAAATCGAAGTTAAGTCGTGCTCTCCGCTATTAGCTTCGACGACAATTGCTCAAGAGCTCAAATTGACGTGACATCCAAAGGTTAGAACAAAACAAAAGGGTTTTCATTGCAGTTATTTTTCGGAGGTTTGTTTGTGGTCTTTTTTACCTTATTATTTTGAATATTAGTACAAGTAATTAAGTCCCGTTATTTTTGTCTTTGACTTTTTTCTGTTTCCGAAAATTCGCGAATTTTACAGTTAAGCGTAATAGAAGCGCTCATTTGAAATTAGCGTAGAAAAACAAAATTAATCGTTCATTGTCACTTAAGTGATGCAGAAGTACCTCCAGCAATTTTTTTTATTAACTTATTGACGATTCAGGCTGAGAGATCATTTAAGTTTAAAGAAATGGGTCGTGGAAAGCGTTGAATAACTAGATACACGAAGCAACATGCTTTCTCAAGCTAAATATTAGCCGACGATTAAAGGATAATAATTTAACAGCACTCAGCCCGAGAAAAATTCCTTTTCATACAAAGGAACACCTATCAGCACGAATTCAATTTGCAAAATTGTTTTGATTGGTGGAAAAGGTTCTCGTCAGTATGTGATAAGATTGCCCAAAACCGAATTTAATCCAAAACACTGCATTAAAACTGTTAAACATTTTGGAACAAGTAAAATGGTGTGTGCATGCTTTCCCTTAAACGGCATAGGACCAATACGCTGGATCAATGATATCATGGATGGGCCTGGTTATGCCAAAATTATTCAGGAAAGAACGCTGCCCTATGCTAGCGATAAAATTCCATTGATTTGAGTCTTCCAGCAAGATAATGACCCGAAGCATACCAGCAAAGTTGCAAAGACATAGTTCGCTGATAATGTCATAAAAGTGATTGAATGGCCCGCCCAGTCGCCCGATCCCAATCCGATCAAAAATTTGTGAACAGACATAAAGAAAAAAGCTGCCAATAAAGCTCCCACAAATATTAAGGAGCTTTTAGAAACGGTAAAAGCAGGTTGGAGCTCAATTCCCTCACAAAAATGCCAAAAATTTATGGAATCAATGCCAATGCGCTGTGCTTGAATTTTATGCAACAAAATATTAATTGTTCTCATTAATATCTTTCTGTCTAACAATATTATATTTTTAAAAAATCGCATCATTAAATTTGTTAATTTTTAAGTTTTGGATAAATTATCTATGGCACTCCCAATATTTTGAGAAAGACATTTCGGCGATCGTTTGTTAGTTTCTTTCGGCACAGCTTTGAAAAGATATATACATATTTAATAAATATTATTGAAGTTATATATATATATAAGTTCTTATACGAGTTCGGAAAAGGTTGCGATAGATTCAGGTTGCGCAACCTTGCTCAAAATGAATCTATGAAGTGGTGACGACAATCGGCGATCGTTTGTTCGTCTCTTTCGGCACAGCTCGGCTTTTCTACCAACAACACAATGTTGCCATGCTTATGCTGTTGTTGTTTTTGTAGAACAATGTTTCAATTTTTGGTTGGTGACATATTCAATTAAAAAATCAATTCTGTTGGGATTCGAGCCTACATAATATTGCTTTGATAAATTAAATTTTTATTAGTAAGAAAAATATTTATTTGTATAGTATACGATGTTAAAAGCAAAAAATTAAAAATCTATTCTGTCGAGATTCGAACCTGTGACCTGTCGTATCATCTTGACTTTCCAAGCTCTTACCACCAACACCGCCATTGACACTTAGGTTGCGCTGACTTAAGTATGGTTTGGTTATGCATGTACATAAGAAACATACGATGGTTCTAATAATTTTGTTTAAGTATAGAAATATGCTTTTGTAGAACATTTGCTTTCGCAAACATACAGACAAATGTGCAGACGACATTTTGCTCCTAGGCCGGTTAAATTTCCATACAAAAATCGGCTGAAATGTGTGAGAAAATAAAAAAATGGACAACTAGGGCAAATAATTTTTAAAAAATTTATTAACAATTAAATATAAATGAAAATACATTTATTGAAGTTTCGTTTCGCATTTTTCGGCACTTTCAAATTAATTAATATAAGTAATATTCACGACTTAACCCGCACACGTCTTATTCGCGCAAAATTTCCAACTTTATGAAAATTGGCGCAATTATTGACACTTCAATTTTATGAAAAGTTTAAAACATGTTTACATATGAATTTATAATATATTTGATTTTGGCGCAATTATTGACACTTGTCTTATGATATACAAAATTGGGCCAAAACGAAACAATGAAATACATAATTACTTTTGCATGTCAATATGGAAATGCCGACGGCAAAACGCAAAGGCATATATTGCACATACATGCATATGTACATACATACAAGCGATTTCTTGGTTGAAAGCAAAAATTGAAGCATGAGAAGTTGAAATGCCGACGGCAAAACGAAACTGCTTACATTCGTACATTGCGTATGAATCATGAAAATATCATCATAATGGGTAGGTAAATCTTTTATATATTTAAAATGAGTTATTATAAAATAAGATCAAATTAGCATTAAATAATTTGAAAAATAATAAATCAAAAATAAAAGAGTTCTACATACATATTTCCATCCTATGTAATATCAAAGAAATCATTTTATAAATACATATATTTCTGTCTCTTCATATTCTCGGTTAGAATATGTGAGAGAATTGTAAAAAATGTTAAAATTGCGAGGCGAATTCCGACCTACAATGTTAACAAATGCGGTGAATTCCCTAATTTGAATCTATCAAATGTTCGCATTTGAACCTGCACCTTCTCTATACTTTTATGTTCTCTGGTCAGTCTTCATTTACTTTCTTTGCAAATCTACCCGCGATGACGAGGTGACTATTCACATGTGTGTATGTTTATATGCTTGTGCATTATTGAAGTTATACTCCTTTTTCTTTCCTTTGTCTTTCATTTCTGCGAATTTTCAACTATTTTATGTGAGTTTTGTTGAAATACCCTGCGTTGGCCGTTGAAAAATTAAGGCTACACTTTACAAGATTATTTCTGTAGTTAGTCTTCATTTACATTTTTTGGAAATCGACCCGCGATGACGAGGTATATCGTTTTATCTGACAGCGTGAGGTTTAAGAAGTTCATTTCTAATTTTGTCTTGTGGCATATTAGAAATGATGTTTCTTCGAAAATCGTTCGCTTACAACGGATAAAACGACTTCTGAGTGGTGATTTTAATGAATAAATTCCTTTTGGTTGAAATGCTCTGCGTTGGCCGTTGAAAAGTTAAGACTATACTTCTCAGGATCATTCATTCCTTTCATTTCTTCAAAGAAACTAATGACCTATAGAAATATGCATATTTGCATTATTTCGTTGTCACTTCCATATTCGTAGCAATAGAATTTCTATGGCATAAGTAAAGTAATAGCCGCCGATTGTCACCCCTTGCCGCTGTAGCAGCTTCGCCTACAAACATGCGTAAATACATATGTATGTATGTATACGTATGATCGTGAATACATATCGACGCAGATTTTTGCGAGAAGCACCAGAAAGTTGTACAATTTATGATTTTTAGCTTTTGCCATCGTCGCGAAAAGACGACTTGTTGGCAAAGGCATGCTCGGGAAGATAATAAATTATAATAAATTTATAAAATGTGAATTTAAGTTTTTTAGTTTTCTTTCATACAAAATGATATGCATTTCTTGGAATATCACTAAGAAGTATAACTTCATCCGCGCGTAGAGACTCCACGCACATTTTTTTACATATATGTTTATACATATTTATTTACAGGCCTTTAGAAGTTTTGATAACATGTTAAAAGACCAAGCGGTCGCACATATTCACGTACATATGTAATTATTTGTGCATGTCAACAAAAAGAGTATTCCAATACGCCAAATGTTTGTACATTTGTCCACACACAACTTTGTATGTGAATATGTACACTTATCGTTTTAAGCGAAATCTCCGTTGTCCCGGACAACCAATGGCCGAAGCTCACGTTTTGTCAAAGAGTCAATGTTTCGAAAGACTGACGCGACGACAAAGCGTCAGAACATTGTGTTGTTGGTAGAAAATCCGAGCTCGGCACAAACGAACGATCGCCAATTGAAACTGCTTCCCTTGCCGCTGTAACAGCTTCTCCAACAAACCAGCGTAAATATGTATGTTTATGTGTGAGATTGCGTACATATCCGTACATCCCGGTTATGTGCCACAATCAAAGATACAGATTTTTGTGGTTTGTTAAAAATAAAAATATAATATGACACTTAAGCGAGTGCGGATACTTAGCGAGTGGTATTTAAAACAAAAATTTCTATGTATTTCAAAAAACAAACCGTGAGATGGAGCAAGATATAGGCAGTTAAGAGGGATGATTTTCATTTAAGCGGAGTACTACTTAACCGGAATTGACTGTACACATAAATCAGAGGAATATTGAATATTTTCTTTGATACATTTCTTGACTTGAAAATCGACAAATAAATTATGTTGTCAATTTTATTCTAATATATTTGAATATTATATTTGCGGGGTTGTCACTTTTTCCTTCTCATACAAATACCAGAAATTGTTCAATTTATGATTTTTCGCTTTTGCCATCGTCGCGAAAAAGAGCTTGTAGGCAAAGGCATGTTCGGGGAGATGTAATGGAGTTTGTTTTTATGAATGAAGCAAGTTTGCCTGTTAAAAGTGCGCTTGCGTTCATGAATGAAAATATTGTTGTTGTGTGTTTTTCTACAAATTTGGGCATTGACTATTTGGCTGCCATATTGACTTTAGACGCTGCTGCTTTCTATTTGAAACGATTATTGTTTTCGTAGAACAATATTTGTAGTTTATGCGGGCGACATATTAACATGTGTACGCAGATATGAATATATTTAGGCTTGTGTATATAAGAAATATTTAATAAATAACTCTTATTTGCACATTAACTACAAATATTGTTTTGAAAATAGCATGATTTAATTAGAATGTTATAAATTATGCATATATTGATAGAAATACGCAAAATGATAATCATATCAAATAATATGATTGCATGTAAACGTATAAAATTATATCCTAAAGACCAACACACGTCTGTAATAACAATGTATGTACATATATTTCAGAGCATAATTTTCATTGAATGCTCAGCTCTATTCATGCGCCACTGTTAAAGCTTCTCATTCTTAGCTAGCTGTGGTGAAGCCTTTTTTCACCGAAGTGATGAACAACGAAAAAAATAAAACAACCGGGTTGGAGGCTTAATCGATAATCAGCCTTCCGTTTTATTTCGTGCTTTCTTAAATACTAATATTTTGCTTTCTTGCAACAACTTAAAAATAAATGTTTGCATAACAATTCTCAGGAAATGTGTCTTGTGCATTTTGCAAAGTAATGCAATTAATAATAATAAAGTTATTGTACATTTTGTTAACTGTTGCATTTTCGTTAGCGGAAATGCACTTGAATGAACAATAAATACAAATTATTAAAATTCTTCGGAATTAATGGTACATTTTGTTAACTATTGCATTTTCGTTAGCGAAAATGCACTTGGGCAAACAATTCTTTGGAAAATTCAATTAATAAATATTCGTATTAAAATTCTTTGGAAATAGTATTCTTTATAACAGTGAAGCACGCTTATCGCATTTTGTTAGCTTGTCCGTTGTTGGACCTTCTCTATTATTTTACGTTCTCTGCATTGACTCTGCCAAAGCGTGAGTTTCGGCCATGCGAAAGATGCGTGCGACACTTGTTATTATGAATGTATGTATGTACATATGTATGTATGTGGCTTGTATTTGCTTTCGTAAACATGCAGACAAATGTGCCAACGAAATAATATACATATGTTCATTGTATATGCCATACAAATTCTATTGGTATTAATGGAAATGATAACGAATATGCATATTTCATGAAGGTTATCAATTTTCTTTGAAGAAATGGAGTGCATTTGGTACATCTTCTCTTTGTAATTGTCGAAATAAATATAAATAATATTTGAAATATTAATTTATTTAAAAATTAAAAAATAAAATTAAATAGAAATAAAATTAAAAAAAGACGTGTGACACTCGGGGACTGCCGGGGTAAAGCTATTGCATAGCAATTTATATCAACTTATGCAATTATAATTATTTATTTATTTTATTCATGCAGTATTTCTTTTTCTTTTGTATTCATTCAAGTTACACTTTTTGAGCGTGGTGACCGATAAGAAAACAAATTTTTCTATTATTAAATATATAAAAAGTTAATATTGTTTAAAATATTTTTATTATTTTACAATACATGTGTGTTTTATTATCTTATAGTAGCTGTTGGTTATTCAGGAATATTTATCATTGAAACTATAGGTTTATGATAACTGAAATAAGAAACATAAGTTTGCGACTTAATATCCTCTAAATACCTAGAAAATACCGCGTCAATGGTGGTCCCATACAGTGGACTCGCGATAATATGAACACCCTAAATTATGAACCCCCCAAAATATGAACACTTTTTGGCTACCATTGACTACTCTAAAATATGAACTTTGGACAAAAGCTCTAAAATATGAACAATATTGTTGTCAATAACGAATTTAAAGCGCTTTGTAATATGGGGAATTCCCTAGCTATTCGCATTCAATGTGCATGTACATACATACATATGTATTTACCCATCGCTCGAAAATGCTTACATGTGCTCATTACAGGGTTTGATTTTGTCTACGTCAGTCGTCTGTAAGAATTTTTAAGTGTTTTTGGTTGGTGATTGCACGCAAGCATAAGAGCCTCTTTATTTTCTTAAGAAATAATCAAATGTAAATAATTTTGAAACATGCACACAAAAAAGCATACGTCATACTTTAAGAGACAAATCCGATATTTTGGAATACTTACGAAAAGGTGCAAGTGTTACAAATTTAGCAACTAAATATGGAGTGGCAAAGTCTACAGTATGTGGAATAAAGAAAAATAAAAATGCTATCCTTAAATGTGTTAACAAAACATTTATGGGTCCTGGAAAAAGGAAAACTATGCGTCCATCAGAGTATCCAAAATTGGAAAAATCGTTGCATATGAGGGACAAAAAACTCCCGGTGAGCGGATTGATGTAAAAAGAAAAGGCGAAGGTGCTTCATTGTACAATTAAAGAAAATTGCCTTGATTTCAATGCCAGTGATGGCTGGCTCCAAAATCAAAGAGAGATATGGCGTTCGGTTGCTCCAAGTTTCTGGGAAAAAACTATCTTCACAGCCCCAGTTGGTCGATCCATTCAAAAAAGCTCTAAAGACGAAAATGGAAGAGCTTGGTTTAACCCGGGAGCAAGTTTACAACGCCGACGAATCCGGTTTATTTTGGAAACTTTTACCACAAAGACGTATGTATCATCATTAGAAAAAACAGCCCCAGGAGCAAAGATGGAAAAGCAAAGAATAACATGCGTTCATTATCGACATTCAAAGTCCGCTTGGATGACTGCCGCTATCTTCAAAGATTGGTTCCATCGTTCATTCATACCTGAGGTAAGTTTTAACTCGTATTTCAGTAGTTTACAACTTATGTATGTGTGTTACAACTTATGTAGGTAACGAAATTTTTCACAAAAAAAGGTCTACGAGTTAAGGCTGTCCTTTTAATTGATAACGCTCCATCGCATTCACCTGAGAATGAACTTAAAAGTGAAGACGGCTCTATTTTAGCAATGTTTATGCCACCCAACGTCACCCCCCTTATACAACCCATGGACCAAAATGCAATCAGGATTACAAAACTTTATTACAGAAACAGTCTTTTGGCTTTGGCTTTCACTTAAGGACGCTATTATTACCCTTGAATCTGCATGGAATAAAGAGGATGAGGCTGTGCTATCAAAATGCTGGAACAATGTTTTGAGTATGCTTGAAAATCAAGAAGATCCTGAAGATGAAATTCCTTTGAATATCCTTCGAAGGAACTTGAATATGAATGTGGGATACTTGGAGCAGAGCGCAGCCAATTTTTTACAAAACTTGAGACCTGAGGTTTGTTTTATCAGAAACGTAAACTCAAAAAAGTTGTATTTACTACATATTTATATTCACTGCAGATTGGAATCTCTGCTTGCGGCGTTAGAGAATGGAACGAGGATGCTATTGAATTCAATGAAAATGAAATACAAGAAATATCCGACGAAGACGACTATACTGTAGAGTCGCAAAAGACGATTACAGCAAGAGAAGCTATTGACATATTTAATAATGCTTTGGAATGGCCTGAAAGTGAAATGGTTGAACAAAGGGAATTAAATGTATTAAATAACTTAAGGGAAAAAGCAATTTTTAAGGTGGTTGAACAAAAGAAACAGCAAAAGAAGATTACCGATTTTTTTCCAAAATGAGCTTCAATTTTTTATAAAATTAAAATATGTATAATATGAAATTATATCTAAACTGTTTTGTTTACATGCAACATTGTTTTACTTGTTGTTTAATAAAACAAGTTTATTTTGAAGTTTAAAATAAAAAAAAAAATAATTTAATACTACATTTTTTCGTTTTTGCACCTTTCGTAAATATGAACAATATCGCAAAAATTAACAGTCCGGTTTTTAATTAGTTCATATTATCGCGAGTCCACTGTATTTTGTTCTGAACTCTTGTGGATCATTATTCATTTTCAAATTCAATGTTTTTGATAAAAAAGTTGTCAACCGCTCTGATTTTTTATCAGCGAAGTTAATGTTAAAATCGCCAGCCAAGATAAGTGGAAATTTATTACCATTTGTACCAAGTATTTTCGACCCTTCTTCAGTGTACTCCAGTAAAGTGCGATGAATAAAATGCTCTACCTCGTCCAATTTTGGATTCGGAGAAATATAAATTGCACCATAACTATTTGTAGGCCATTTCTAAGTTTGCATAAGCACGCACAAATATCTCCAACAACTGAGCGCCTAACATTAACACCGCTAACGTGTGCAATATTTATTTCAATATTCGGAGTCATAATATTAGTAATATTATTTTCATTTTGGTAAATAGCTACCCCACCTTTTTAAATAGTATCTCGTTTGAACTGAACAATACAATTAAAATTAGGTATTTCAATCGGATTATCATGCGTCATGCATGTTTCGGTAAGAAGTAACACGTTTGTTTTTCTCGTAACTGAATCTTGTAAATCGTATTTATAACTATTTAGACTTTGGCAGTTGAAAGTAATTATTGAAATGCCATTTCTATTACTAATGAAATCTAATACACTTTGAGCTATCGTCTGAACACTATTTAAAGACTGTCTTTTGAATTCTTGCAATAAAAATGCAGTCGATGCAGCTTGCTTTCGATTATGATAAAACTTGAAAGTAGAATTATCGTTTTTTGTCGTGTTATACATACAATTTTTCAATCAGTCACCCGAGAGAGCGCAACATAAACGAGTTCCTGAGAATGTGCTTTACTATACTCATATACTATTTCGTCAAAAGTTCCAACTTGCGACTTATGTATAGTTAGAGCAAGAGCTGAAGTTAATGGAAAATTGTTTGCGTTTGGCTACACATTTTCTATCCGATGTTAATGAAACATTTGCTGTTCGTAATTCAATGGGAACAGCGAGATTGCCAACTCTGTTTTGCACTGCTAGAGCGGCTGCTTTATGCCTTTTCTTCCTACCCACTTTATCTGAACAACAAAATTCCAGCCAAACTCTTATTAATGTGTTACTTTCATCAAATTCTAGATGTACCAATTTCCCAACAGCACCATTGCACAAACCATCAGAAACGTCGATGTTAGTTGTAATAACATAATGCTTTCCAACGACAAAAGTAATGTGATAAGGCAGTCCTCCAGTGTCAATGACAGATTTTTATGTAATTTAAGTCAAAAATTAGCTTCTTGCTCAGCACTTTTAGCGCCAATAATGACGTCTGCGGACATTGAAAGAACTTTGTTTTCACATTGGCTCAAAATCCAATATTTATAGGCGGCAACATCCTCATTTTTAAAAAATAAACGAACTCCATCAGGACATAATGTTGCAACATCCTCTTTTTTGAAAAATCTCGCTTCAATAAGTTGAAAATCATGCTCATCTAGTACATCTCCATTACCTATTTTTGTCAAAACTTGTGAAAATGCAACATAAGCTTGTCTCATTACTGTGGTGAGTTGATAAAATTTTAATTTTCTCCATAAATGCGGTCCAATCTTGCTCGTTCTGATTGTCTTGTAAATTGGTGTCGATCTTACTGGTGGCAATTGCCGTAAATCTCCTATCAAAATAACATCTATACTTCCGAAATCTGTGTTTTTGCCTGTTATTTGTTTTAGACGATTATCAATTTTATATAGAAGTTCTGCACTAACCATGCTAATTTCATCAAGGATCAGTACTCTGACATATCTGAAGAGATATCTATACAACTGCAACGTTTCTGATGAAGAAGCATAAGTTTTGAAAGAGAAATTTTGAGCGCTGCCGTCAGTAGCCACGGCAGCTTTGCCGGTTGAAGCACATGTAATATAGGCATTGCAGTAACCATCATTATCAGTGAACCTATTGTAAATTTTTATAATCAGTTTGATAACGAATGATTTTCCCGTACCTGCTGGTCCCGTAAAAAAAATTTTAAATTTTGTATGAATGCTTGCAAAGTACTATTTACAGTCAATTTGGACTTGAACATTTAATAATTTTATTTGATTTTTACATAATATACTATACTAATAGTAGTAATAGAAATTGAATTTATCACAACAATAATAAATACATACATACATATGTATATCGGCTATCTTAATAATCTTATTATTTGCTCATATGTATACGCATGTGCGCGTTCAGAAAATCAAATCATGATTTTATCACTTATACATATTACATGTGCGCGCATTAATCTGCTTGTTCATACATTCATATATACTTATATGTACACTTCCGAACAAATAATGCACAAGCATGCATACATACATATGCGTACACATGTGAATATGTCACCAACAAATAGCAGAAGCATCAAAAGTCAATTTGGCAGCCGAATTGGCGAAGCCCAAATGTAGTAAATTTTACAACTAAAACGATTTCATTCATAAACGCAGGCGCAAATTCTACAAGCGACCTCGCTTCATTAATAAAAACAAAAACAAAAACTACAAGCGTCTTTTCGCGACGATGGCAAAAGCTAAAAATCATAAATTGAACAACTTTCTGATGCTTCTTCACAAAAAGAAGTCAGAAAAGTGGCAACAACGGAGTTGTCGATTTATAATATTTGTCCATTCTAAAATATTTTTCCGTGACTCGCAAAAATCTGCGTCGATATGTATGCAAGCTCATACTTATGCATACATATTTACGCAAGTTTGTTGGCGAAGCTGTTACATCATCTATCATCACACAAGTGCTGAACCACAGAGCGCGACAGATATTAGAATACACACGTTCTTAGGGACACAGGTATTGAGACAGCTGCACAACTACATAACTGTGTCCCTAAGAACGTGTGTATTTTAATATTTGACAGATGTCTCTTGCAGTCTGTCGTGCTCAATGTGTTTAGCACTTAACCCTTCGACAAAACGCAAGTTTCGGCTATTGGTTGACCGTGACAACGGATATGCGAAAGAAGCGTGCGACACTTGTTATTATGAATGTATGTAGCCTGTTCGTTAAAAATTTTTATTCGAAATTTTTATTCGAAATTTTTATCAAATAGTTGAGACTTGATAAGAAAATGAATCTACGAAAATTTCACGCCTCTCGGACCACGCCTTATAGTGCCGATAGAAAATTGTATTGTTAATTGCACGTCACTCATACCCCGATGGTACATTCGCTGAATTATGTATGATACATTACACAAAATTGTAATTATTTACAACTTTTAAAAGTTTGTTTTGAACAATTCGGATACATTTTCCTATGTTCTTGTATGCATTGCAAAATATAACCCTAATCACTTTTATTTTTGGTTAGCAATCCATGGTAATCTTGCATTAGTTTTACGGCTCTTTCTGCAGTGTCGTTAACTACTTTTAGAGAGTTTATTATTTTTTTGCCATCCATATATGAAGCCTGCGTCTGCCATGTTTCTGGGTTGAAATCCAAGAAGCTGGTATCTATCTGCAGCCTTGAAAACAATTTGAGACTGTTGGAAGATATGAAATGCTCCATGGTCTCGTCTGTAAGAAAATTATTTAAGAATAAAATAAAAATTTAAGAGTAGGTATTATTCTCATATTATACCTAACAATTGTCCCATGTCTTGTGAACTTAGAATAAGTTTTTTGCATCCATCGCATCTGCCGGGTTTTTTAAGAGCACTAACCATTTTGACTTTTGTCTCTACTGATAGTCTGTCATCAAAAAAGGCTTAAGCGGCTGCTTCCTCTGTCAAATACCATAAATGGTTAGACAATTTTCGCAGTGCAGCATCGCTGGTTGTAAAATCAATGCTTTCATAATATTTTAAACTTTTTTTTTATATTTAAATCGTCAACGGGAGCAGCAGTAGCGTCGGAGCATTTGAACCAAATCTTAATATAAAATCGCACTATGAAAATGCAGACATCAGCTAGTGCTGCTTTTTGTTCTTCCTGCATAGGATATTGAGCTCGGAACAGGAATATTTTTAAACAGTAAATAGCGCGTGTCATCCATCTGGCTTGATGCATTGCTCCTGGAGGACGAAGTCGGATTCGTGTATCGCTTTTTATATCCAAGAAGATTAATGTCAATTCTAAAAGCTCTCGATAGTCTTCTCTAACTAGACTTTTTTTAATTGTTGTGCCGCAAAATCTGCAATGTCACCGATTACACCGTTAATGCTTTCACGGCAATGTTCATCCTCCATACCACTTTGATATTTTTCTCTGTCAAGCTTTGACCAAGATTTCTTAAATTCTTTAAATAACGGTTTAGCTTCAAACACTCCTCTCAGTACTATCTCAAATATATGGTGTCCACAAGGGAGATAAGCTATCAAGCATTTGCTCTAAGAGCACACAGGCACCACTCAATCGGCCAGTGTTTGAAGCTCTGGTGTCGCAGCATAATGCCTACACTTTCTCCGATACATTCCACTCCTCCAACGCATTATATACTGCTATTGCTTGTTCTTTGCCCGTTGAATTTGGCAGTTTTGAAACGGCAAGAAGTTGGTCATGGTCCATTCCTGAAACAACTATTGGCAACCGCTCAGCATTCTTATCATGGACATCTTGATTATAAAATGTATGTTATTTTTAGATACCTGCCTCTAATCTTTGTAAATAAAATTTGTACTTACTTAATGATGACAGCATCTTACCATCCCAATGCACAACAAGGAATGGCGGAAGTGATGATTTAAACTTCTCTTTAATCAGCTCAGCTTGCACAGAGCGCAGGGGTTTTCTTTGATGTTAAATAGACGTTTGAGTTATAACCAAGTCGTCAACATTGTGGCCAAGAGCTTCTGCAGCCGCTTGTAATATATAAACTGCATTCCGTACACTTACTTGGCATCGATCTAGGACAGAAACTAATTTTGCCGTTATAAAATGTTTTTGGCCTCTCTTGACTACTCTTGATTTCTTCAGTGACGGTATAGCTTCGGCTTGAACACTATCCACTTCGTTTGAATCATCAGAAATACTGCTAAATGATATTTCTCCCGGTTGAATTTTTTGTTCAGCAATATTTCTTCATCATGCCTTCTTTTTTGCCTTTTTTCCTCTGCTTGACATAAATTAAAATCGACTGATCCAAGGTAACCAACACGACCCTGCTGTCTTTGTCCGAGAAGAAAAAGCCTATCTTTTTCAACCTTTACGAGTTTCAAAACATCTGCATGCGCAACATCAAATAAATTTTCCAAATTTTTAACAAAAGCTTTTTCTTTTTCACGGTAAGAAGCACCGGACTTTTTATTATTTTTCTGCAGAAAACGCCACTCGTCATACAATTTTTGCAATTTTTTAGTGCAATGGTGCTTTTCTTTAGTGGGCAAACGAGCCTTTTCCCAAAATATTAGTACTTCTCGAATTAGAAGATTTGCACTTTCACACACAGATAACTTTACTATACGAATATTACCTGTAGCACTTGCTTATTTGATGGTAGTTTCGAGCCCAGAATACTCAAGTTGATCGAACCAACCAAAAATATTTTATTTTTATTTCCTAAATCCATTTCACTTCAAATCACTCTTTCTTGCTTGTAAATATAAACAGAATGAGCTCACCGTAAAATGAGAAACGCCAAGAAGCATTGACGCCGAGACGGTGTAACGGTACTATCTTGCTCATCAAAGAATCACAGTGCAAACAATACCAAAACAATAACGTAAGTGTTAGCAAAAGGCGTCTAGACGAAACGGTAAGTTGTCATCAATTGAGAAATATAGTTTTTGATTTTAACAAAAAAAAATGTTTTCTTAATTCAATGCATTGATAATTTCATATAGTAAGAGACGATATAAACTCGAATGAAGCAATATAAAATAATAATTTGTGAAATGTAAATAATTTTTTGTAATGTATCATACATAATTCAACGAAGATACCATTGGGGTATGACTGACGTGCAATTAATAATACTATTTTCTATCGGCACTATAAGGCGTGGTCCGAGAAGCGTGAAATTTTCGTAGATTCATTTTTTAAAAAGTCTCAACTATTTTCAGCTTTCGTGACAAAAATTTCGAATAAAATAATTTTCCCATACAAAGTAAGAACAGCCTAATGTATATGGCTCGCATTTGCTTTCGTAAACATACAGACAAATGTGCCAAAGAAATAATATATGTACATATGCATGTGTCGTGGAGCGTGAGGTTTTTTCGTTACGGAATTTCTGGATTCGGTCCCCGCGATAGAAGCTATGCAATAGCTTAATTATTGAAGTGAAACTTCTGAGGCGACTTCGGAAAAGGTTGCGTTAATCGTTTAACGCTTCAGTGGAGGGGGAATATCGTTGAACGATTAACGCAACCCGGAAGGAGAAGAGCAACAGAGAAAGATAGAGTGCGAGAGAGAGGGAGAGAATGAGAGTAAAGCATAAGGCATAGAGAAGGTGCAGATTCGACAGCGAACATTTGTAAGATTTGTAGTAAGGAATTCACCTCACTACCACAGAATTCACGCTGTGAAGAGAATCAAATATATGTGACCTGGTCTACGAAAAGGGAGCTAACGTGCGAAAACTAGTTTTCTGGGAAACAGCTGTTAAAAATAAACAACTCGTTTCGTCAGTTTCTCGTTATCTCAATTATTGTTCTCCTTTCCAGAGGCTTCAAGGACGTCCAGTAAGTGTTGTTTTTGGTCGGAATATTATTATAGTTCATCGTGTAAGTTGCTAGTGTGGAACATTTAAAAACGTAACACTGAAGAAGTGACGTTTACTCTAATACCGCGCAGCTGCTGTTGTCTTGTTTTCATTCGTCTTTCTTTCCGGATGTTCTGTTATCACATTTGTGTAAGTGTTTCCGTTGATTATCGTCTTCGTATTTCGCATGAAATGAAACATTAGTTTTGATGAGGAGTTCAGTGCAGTGATCTGCAGTGAATACTTGGCTTATGAATACACTCTCATATTCATGAATCACCCCCAATATTCACTCACACTTGCTCTCACTAAAAATATTATCTTCTCACAATCACATGGCTTGCTTCTGTAATAATGAGTGTGAATATGTCTCACAATCACTTAGCGCTCACACTTGGCTTGGCTTGCTTCTCTGTATACAATTGTCTGAGCTATTCGTTGCATACTATTAGATGAGTTGAAAGGCTCATGAATACATTCACTAATAAGTGAATCATTGTTTATTCATGAATATATTCACGAATTCCGTGCCTATTCAAAATATATTTTATACCTTTTTGGGTTTTAAAAGGAACGAAACGCGTGATTGTAATGACTACAAAACTGAAACTTCTTTATTTCTTATCCTTTTATTCAATTATTTTCTTAAGCTTTATCTTACATTCTAGAAATTGGAGAGCTTAGGAAGATGAGTCCCTGAAGTTTATACCTACGCGGAGGGGTTTTAAAAGAAACGAAACTCGTGATTCTAGTGACTTCGTAAAAACTACAAAACTGAAACTTCTTTGTTTCTTATCCTTTTTTTCAATTATTTCTTAAGCCTAAATGAAAAAGCTTTATCTTACATTTTAGAAAGTGGAGAGCTTAGGTAGATGAGTCCCTGAAGTTTATACCTACAAAGGAGGGGTTTTAAAAGAAACGAAACCCGTGATTCTAGTGACTTCGTAAAAACTACAAAACTGAAACTTCTTTGTATCTTATCCTTTTATTTAGTTTTCTTTTAAAATAGCACAATAAATCACATTAAAACATAGTAAAATACATATATTCAAGAAATGTCGGCGGATTATGTGTCAGGCAAGATGTGTGCTTACGACGGTCCGAGTACTCTCCTACCTATTTGAAAAGCGATAAAGAGGAAAAGATTTTCAAAGGCGAGTACAATTTGGTTTGAAGCTTCGAACAGTATACAGATTTAAGAGTAAGAAAATCGGAAAAGTAAGTCTTAGTAAATAAATTATTTGGTAAATATCATCTTGGGAATTAGTAAAAACAATAAATTACATTACTTAGTTTTAAAATTAAAATAAATTATACGAGGATTTGTTCATATTTTGTTGTTGTTATATTTTTTTAAAATCATGTCTGATCAAAATAGAATAATTGAGAACATTGATAATGGTACTTATCAATTAACGCAGAAAAGAGGTAAAAGTGCAGTTTGGAGCGTGTTTACTGAAATAAAACAAAGCGATGGAAGTATATTGGAAGGGTTTGTTAACTGCCGAAAATGCAAGCATTTGTTGAAGTTTAATGGCAAGCAAACAAGTAATTTGAAGCGTCACAAATGCTTCGCTAACACTTCTGGACAGGAAGTGGTTATAAGAAATGTAAGCCAAGAAGATAAGGAATGCGCTATCAATGTCTGTTCACAATGGATAATAGAAGATTGCCACCCTTTTATTGCCGTTGAAGGATCTGGATTTAAAAAGTTAGCAGAATTTTTTATTAAAATTGGATCGAAATACGGTGAAAATGTTAATATACATGATCTTATTCCAAATGCAACTACTATCTCGCGGAGGACCTATAGAATGGCTGAGGAGAAGAAAATGAAATTAAATCGTGTTTAAAAAAAAGTTGTTGATGAAGGAAATGCTTCTGTAACCACGGATCTATGGACTGACAATTATGTGAACAGAAATTTTTTTATGCAACACTTCATTTTTTCGACGGTTCCAATTTAAAAAACATGGTTTTGGGTATCAAATCTATGGATTTCGAAAAATCAACAGGTATAAATATTCAGAACAAATTACTGAGTATATTTTCACAGTTTGATATTTGTAACCTCGAATCAGTTATATTTGTGATGATAGAGGAAGTAATATCAAAACTGCATTACAAAACTACACGAGAATCAATTGTTCCAATCATTTGTTCTCTAACGTAGTAAACGCTGCATTTGAGACTACAAATGATTTAAAGCTTTAATTAGTTCTTGCATATAAAGCCTCGTAAAATATTTCATAAAATCGAATCTCCAACATGCATTGCAAACGTCATTGAAAAGTCACTGTCCCACACGATGGAACTCTTGTGGACAGTATTTTAACAGAAAATAATCAACAAAGTCGTTTGTTAGAGATTAATACAAATATCGTCAACTCTTTGGTAGAATTGTACCTATACTTCGACACAATTGGCCTCTAAAAAATTACAGGGTGTAATTTTGTGTCAATATGTTTTGTACTTCCTTCAACTTTTTAGATTAAAGACGATATGTGAAGCAGTTCAAACAGACGTTCCAGCAATAGTCAGCTTTAAACGTAACATATTAACATATATCGACAGTATATGGCTTGCTAATTTAAGCATTTACCACAAAGTGGCACTATTTTTATATCCTCCAGCAAAAGTTATGAGAGATGTCGATATTGAAGCTGTGAAGCATTTCTGCATTGAGGAGATATCAGGCAATATTGAGTTTTACACGTCCGAACAAAATGAGACCCCACAAATTCCATCTTCACCAATTACTTGAACATCAAATACGTCTTCACCTGCAAACGACTTGAACTTCTTTTTTCCAAATATTTCAAACATGGGCGCGCAGGAACGTATCGAAGATGAGATAGATCGATATTTTACAGAAAGAATACAATTTGATAATGACTTTGACGCAATTCAATGGTAGGAAGCAACATAAAGCTAACTTTCCACGCATTATCAAAACTTGCACTTAAAATATTAACTATACCTGCAAGTAGTGCGGCGTCTGAACGTGTATTTTCCTTGACAGGCAATTTCATAACTGATAATCCGAAATCGACTTGCACCCAAAACCGTAGATAATATAATATTCCT
Source organism: Bactrocera tryoni (assembly GCF_016617805.1). Taxonomy (NCBI): domain Eukaryota; kingdom Metazoa; phylum Arthropoda; class Insecta; order Diptera; family Tephritidae; genus Bactrocera; species Bactrocera tryoni. The sequence goes on along the minus strand of NW_024395824.1, from coordinate 22,176,637 downwards.
GAATTCAATATTTAAGACTAACTAATATGGCAATAAGACCTTAGGCAAACTTAAAAACAAAAATATACCAATGATATTGAGAAGTAATTTTTGTGCAATACCTCAATCTTAATATATATTTAGAAGCTATACTTATAATATATACTTGTATCTTTGGAGTTGAATCTTATGTATGTACATAAATCTTGAAGTAAATTTTATGTTTAGTATTTAGTATTTTTTACCGAAATGAACTGAATTGTGTTATTTTGTTTTTGTTAATAATTCACGTAATTTTTATACCATTAAACTGACGTAATTTTTATTTTTAATTTTAATTCCATTGAAAGGAACTGAATTATCATTTTATAAAATAAAATGTAATATTATAAGTGATAACATGAATGTAAGTATGTATATATATGTAATTTTTTAATAATAGAGAAAATTATACAAAATATGAAAACCCCTTTTTATTTCATTAGATCTAGTCATTATTAGTTAGAACCAATTACAAAATCCTTTTTGTTATACAATAATATAATAGTAACTCTTAAAAGCTTTCGTAATGGATTTTCTAGCCTTTGGTTCATAGCGTTACGGCTCAAAAAGGCTTGCAAGTGGCTTGCGCACAACTGAGCTTCTTCGTATATTCACAAGTGTTTTGTATTCATGAATGTCAGAGAATCCTAAGCAAAGATTCATAAGTATTGTGAGCTCATAAGCAAACACTTGTGAATATATGCTTCATACAAGCTAATCAGCTCACAAGCCAAAACTCTCTCTCTCTCATAATTGTAAGTGAGCAGTATTCACACTTATACTCATTCCGTGAATAATTTGCTTGCTTCATACTCAATTTTTCGCAAGTGGCTCAAAGTTGTGTTTAACTCATTCACTGCAGATCACTGGTTCAGTGCCGTATACGGACAATATTTCCATGAAAAGGATGATGAAAACAATGAAGAGAGCGATTATGATGAAGACGAAGTATGTGTATCTCAGGCAGGAGATGATACCGAACAAACTTTTGTTAAGATTGACCTGTCTATTGTTGAAGTAAAGGAGGAGGAGCTGGTAACAAAATTTCTGTCAAAAGATTGCTGTAATAATAAATGTCATACACTGATACCACGGGAAATGATCGAGAGTACGCGGAACAATTGTTTAGAGATGTCGAAAAATGAACTTGATTTAGTGATACTAAGTCACATCGAAGCTGGAATTATGAGTAACGAAAAGCTAGAAAGTGTAGCAAAGCTTGCTGGGCGGAAGAAATATGGACAGAGACAGGATACAGAAGTTATGAGGCATAAAATTACATTTACCTTCTACAGAGTACCGGTTTGTCGTTCGTGTTTCCTTTTTGTACATGCGTGTGGGAAGTTGCGTTACGAACATTTAGTTATAAATTTTTATATTATAAATAAATTATATTTTTTCGTATTTTTGCTCTTCTTTCTCTACATTTTTCGGGAACTTTCAAACAAGTTATGACTTTTTGGATTCTATCACGTGTAAAAGCATCTCACTTTCCATCCGAATCAACTAAAAAGTGAAAATTGATTTTTTGACACCTAAGCCCCCTTTACGTAGACCAGGTAATTCTTTTTGTGTAATACTTGAAAATTTATAAAGTCGTGGACTAAATGGCTCGTTTCGATAATACATCATCAATATTGATTTCCCCTTTATACTCCTTAATGCGTAGAAGATCGGTAAGATGTTGGTCAGAAAGCGTGTTGTTTTGTAACACAATAAGCATTGCGCTTCCCCTTCATCAGTTTCAATAAAAAAATAATTTTCTTGCCATTCGCTTGTAAACATTTTAAAAATTCGAGGTTTTTCTGTCAGTGTATTTAAAAAAATGCGCGATGCGATGTTGCTTGCTCAACAGAAACTAAATGCCGATTCTTTGTGTTGACCTAGCGTACGTGTTCAGCCGCTTTCGTGTGCGTGTGATATTTTTTGCAGTAGCAGAATTATCAGTCAAACACGCGTGTTTAGATTTTTATTGCGTTGTTATTAAATGAGCGCCACTGATATACACATATGCTACCATTAATTGTTGAAACTTTTATTTAAACGTTGTATACTTTTAAGCGCATCTGTTTGATAAGCTGCTTAAATTTGTTATCGCTTTCTTACAGTGTCGCTCAATTATTCAGTAAGTTTCAGTACCACTGAAGAAAGTTACAAACAAACAAGCAACCAAACCTGGGTGGTGTGGAGACTGAAATTGGGTATTTAAATGCCCAAAAATTCATATTTTGTTCAATTTGGTCACAATGGAAAATTTTATAAGAACTCTTATTTTGAGGCGCTCTCACACTGCAATAAGTCGGGCATCCACTTGTTGAAATGCCTACCTCTAGTTTCATATATACTTGTGACAATTATTATACCATAAAAACGAAAAGAGTGGACTGAATTGGATACAAATAGACCGAGCATAATTTGAATCCGATGAGGAGGGAATGTGAGCAAAAAAGCTAAAATATATTTTTCCACACACGGGAAATATACCACATTCACTTTATTAATTGCATTTTCATTTGTTTATGTTACATAACTAAATCTATATACATATATAAAAGAAAGTAGTGTTAGTTACACGATTTATAACTCAAGAACGGCTAAACCTATTTGGTGGGGCGGTATCTTAGAACCAGGGTAAGGATACAGCATACTTTTTATCTCTTTACGTTAGAACTCAAATTATATTTCAAATCATATGTTAAAAATTCGTATTTGTAGGAATCATTTAAATATTACATTTTGTTTAAATGAGTTAAGCATCCACCCCCTCTACCCGGTAAAACTGGCGCATTCTAATAAAACAGCTGAATTCATCACAGCTGATGACACTACAACAGAACACCAACACAAATCACCGCATATGTACTCATAAGGGATGGACAAAGGAAAGGCACACACATTCGATATACACAATTCGCATATTAACTTTCGGCTACAAGAGATTCGCTTATACCCTGCGCCGCGTCAACATCTCGCTATTCAGCCTCGATTCGCGGAACCTCGATCGCCAGCTCCGGCAAATCATTATCTTCGTAAAATCTTTGTAAAGTATAATTTTTTTTTTTATTATTGGATACAATTAAACATGCTAGTGTAAATGATTTATCACAAAATTTAGATGCTAATTTGGGCATCTATTAAACATGGTCCTTCGAGCCATAGTGACAGGTAATATGGATTTTTAAACAAGATAAAATAAAACAAAATTAAGTGCAGTGCGGTGGAGAGTAGTGGCGAACAACCAAAACGAAACAAAAAAAAAACCAAAAAAACATAAAACAAACAGAAAAAGCAATCAAGCCAAAATGCGCAGTGTGCTAAAATTTAAAAAACAAAAAGAGAAAAACTGCGGTAGAAAAAATATAAGTTTTTATACGTGTACACAAAAAAAGTCATAAAATAAAAAAGTGCAGCGAAACGAAAAAAAAACTAAGCTGCGGTGACAAAGACATAAACTTACAAAACCAAATTATAAAACTTTACAAACACAAAAAACGCATAAGCCGGGCGCGAAACCCCCAAAATAAAAATAAATAAATACAACAAACATTCGGGCGCGAACTTAAAAACATAATCTTACATACATACAAACAACAACACGCTGAAGAAACCAAGCAGCTGAAAGACTGTAGAAGAGGAGGAATAAAGGAATTGGCGATAAAACCCTTACACATATTTACACATATTATCCCCCACAAAACAAAAAAACAAAACAAAGCTAGAGAGAAAAATAAAACATACATACATAAGTATATGTATGCATATTTTCTTACTTCTCTATGCATAATTTTAATATACATACATACATACTACATATACATATGTTGATACCAACAACATTAAAAAAGAGCGCATAATAAACAATTTGTCTCACAAACATACATAAAGTGCATATGGGAGCACTTCGCTTTCGCGCTCTCTTCCCAGTGCGAACATATATACATACATATTAGGGTGTGTCATTCTGAGGCAACCTTTTTTTCAACTGAAAAACAGGGTAAAAACTTTCGACAGTGTGAAAAAGAAAGTCACTCAAAAGATGGGCTCTTAATATTAATATTAAGAGGTGCCTATTTAAAATTTTCTGTTTTCCATATAAATTACATGGAAAAAAAATCATTTCTTTTGTGGTGGTTATTGTGCGGAGGTGATTATATGTGCACGCGATGGCTGCCAGTAGGGATGGTAAACTCGATTCCGATTCTACTCGAAAATCGAGTTTTCTCGTAAAATAATCGATTTTTCGGAATCGATCTTAAGTAGTCGAAGTCGATTAAGAATCGATTCTTGACATTCGAAAAATCTTAAGTATTCAGTTCACACTGAAAAAATTTGTTTCATTTTAACAAATCTTTCTACATACAATTAAAATAATGAACAATAACACAAATCAAAGTACACCAGGAGCTACACGCTCAAAACAGGTTGCTAAATTTATTTCGAAAAGTGACATTTTATTAAGATACTGCACTAGATTTTCTGGCGCACCGATTCAACAAAGCTCTGAATCGTTACTAGAAATAAAAAGCCAAAATCTTAACAATTTTTGGATTCGTCTCCAAGCGGCTCATGACGTCAAAGTAGATTCTGACGATTCAGATCTGCCACATAATTTTAAATCATCGGCTTATGCAATATATGAAAACCAATATGAAGACCAATATGAAGAAACGGAAGCTATGATCTCCAATCAATTAAAGCTAATAAAAGCAATTGCACCTACTCCACATCAGAAAGTAGAGCTGCCACAAAAGACAGTCTGAAGGCAAGTTCAGGCATACACCTCGAGGTGCCCGCATGTGACGCAAAAACATTTTACGGAGGTTATGAAGAATGGCCGTCCTTCCATCACCTCAGATACAAAACTAAAGGTCAAGCAGCATAATTGCAAAACAGTTCAATCTTAATGACGATAATTTCAATTTGGCTTGGGAAGCTCTAAAAGCAAGATACGAAAACGATGGAATACTGGTCGATAAACAAGTAACAACACTAATGAACTTGCCAAAAATTAAAAAGAAAACAATTCTAGAATTCATCAAACAAGAATCCTCTGTTTCAAATTGTTTGTCGGTTTTATCGGCACTAAATATCCCCACAGATAACTGGGACCCAATTCTGATAAACATTTGTACCGCTGCATTACCAGAAAAGTCGTTGCTTTTGTGGGAGCAATCGCTCTAATCACGAAAGAAGTGCCCAACGTGGCAACAAATGAAAGACTTTCTGAGTACGCAATATGAAATTGAAGAAAGGGTCGAAGAAAAAATAGTCAAAACTAAAAATATTAAACAAGACCAAGGTAGAAGCTTCAATAGACTCCAAGCTAGAAGCAACTACAATATAAACAGAAGCATTTACAAAACGCAATCGTTCACATCCGAACAAAGAAAGCATACGTCATGCGAACTATGCACAAGAGGGCACAATCTTAAAACTGGCAAGAAGTTTAAAAAATTGAATGTCAATGAAATGAACAATTTTGTCAAGTCAAAAAGACTCTGCACAAACTGCTTGTCCCACTCACACAATCTTAATAATTGCAAATGCAAATTTAACTGCTTATATTTTCACAAAAGACACAATTCAATGCTTCATTACACCAGATATCCCATCTCACCCCAAAAAAGCGCTTATACCCAAAGAACCAAAGGCACAAAAAACTCAAACGCTGCACAGCGAAACACATAGTGCACTAGTTACAGAACTAGTTACAGAACTAGTTACCACCATTCCAACTCAAGTTGAGAAAAAATCAAATGAATACCTTAATACACAATTAAGAAACTTTCAAGAGATGGAGAAACTTCCCAAAAATTAAACAAAACTAAATTAGATCAGTATTGTGAGGACTTTTCTAAAGCCACAACTACCCGATCAAATAATGGCCGGTACGTCATACGACAACCATTAGAGCTACAATTTTCCAATACCCCACAAGGTCAGATTCCTTTTGACAACCTCATATAAAAATACAAATATATGTTCGTAATTTTCGACCCCGCAGGATGTCTTTCGGCAATAATGATAAAAAAAAACCCGACTTAAAAAATCTCAAGCTTTGTGGCGTGATACTAAACGTCAAATTAGTGCATACGCACTTAAACATAAAATATAACAAAAGTGTTTCAAAAAGTCAAAAAAATCGACACTTTTCATACAATATTGCCCCACAGAAGCTTAAATTTTCAAATAAATAACATTTCAAAAGCAATTTAAGGGATCACCATACTCCCAATGAGATACAGTGACGCACTTACACTAACAAATAGCTAAGGTCGCTCTTATTGCATCTATCCAAGCGCTCTTCATATGGGTGGGTTATAGGAATCAACTATACAAAACATCAAATTAATTATGAAGAATTCTCTACTGTACGAATCGAAGCCATTCTCCATTCACGGTCACTCACTCGCAAGATCCCTCTAATTTCATAGTCCTAACTCCCGGGCTAAGGAGACCCATTCCGGCCACATCTGAGCCAGGCGTGGAGTTACTATCCTTCATGAGCCGATAACACAGAAAAGGCAACTAATAAACAGCTAGTTTACCAAGCCGATGGTAAAGAAGTTAAAAATAAAGCCACAAATAATATACCATCAAAGAAACAACTGCAAATATAATAACTAGTAGTTACAAACTCATAAATCGGCAAAAATATAGTTTCTTATTGTATGCACGTAAAAGCAAATATGGTATATACCAAATACTATGTTTAAAACCAAACAAACATTTAAAGCATGTGTTCTGTGCCCCCGGCTATTTCACCAACAGTAAGCCGAATTACATGTCTCATATTATATATAAAACTGGGCAAAATATTCGCCTAGAGGGCCCAGGATGTTTAAATGAGTTAAGCATCCACCCCCTCTACCCGGTAAAACTGGCGCATTCTAATAAAACAGCTCAATTCACCACAGCTGATGACACTACAACAGAACACCAACACAAGTCACCACATATGTACTCAAAAGGGATGGACAAAGGAAAGGCACACACATTCGATATACACAATTAGCACATTAACTTTCGGCTACAAGAGATTCGCTTATACCCTGCGCCGCGTCTACATCTCGATTCACCTTCGATTCGCGGAATCTCGATCGCCAGGTCCGGCAAATCATTGTCTTTGTAAAATCTTTGTAAAGTATAAATTTATTTTATAAATAAAGTTGTTAAAAAACCAAATTGTATAAAGTGTTCTTTATTTTAATTAAAGCAATAGTGTGTGCTCCACAATTTATTGGACACAATTAAACATGCTAGTGTAAGTGATTTATCACAAAATTTAAATGCTAAATTGGGCATCTATTAAATACATTTCTTAAAAAAAAAATAAATAAATAAATGAATAAAATAACAATAATAAAAACAATAGAAAAACCTCACTTCTATGTCTATAAAAGAAATTTTGTTAGTTACACCATTTATAACTCAAGAACGGCTGAACCGATTTGAAAATTGTTGGGGAGGTAGCTTAGAACCAGGGTAAGGACATGGGATACTTTTAATCTCTTATGTTAAAATTCAACACAATTCATAAATGCAAAAATAATATTTCAAATCATAAGCATTTGTTCAAAGGTCATGTAAGAATCATTTGAAAGTTTTAGTAATTTAAAAATAGAAAGAAATAAGTAAAATTTTCACATCCATATATGCTCAATATATGGGTTATACTGATTGTGCTCCTGAACCAGGCAATTTTCTTAGGACAAACCCGTCAGATTTTTTAGTATCACAACAAAAAATGGCATTGACATTTTCGTCGTCAAGTCATTGCGGTTACTTTGCTAGATTATGAGCGTAGGGCGCAAATGCATTCATAACAAACCAAATGCGATATCTAGAATAAAAATATAGCAGAATAATTTTAATGTTGATAAAAAGGGTTATTATAATTTGAGATACCCAGATATCTTTTCGAAGCGCAAACACACGAAATGATTTTTGATTAATTTTTTTATAAGTTGCTTCCAAATGCTATATCTCCTTAAGTAATAGCTATAACCTAATTAATATAATTAATAGATGGTAGTGGTAGTATTATTTATCTACATATGTATCAGCCACAGTAAAACGTGGGCGGGTCGTCTAGTTATATAGTATATACAATTCTATTGAGAAAATTATAAGTCCTATTAAATTATTCAAGTACACGAGTATGGGTGCATGTGTTAACATAATACACATACTAAATATAGTTTCAATTTATATACATATGTACAGTTATGTATAGTTATAATAGGGTAGATTCAAAAACAGAATCTTTTCGCTTAATACTTTGAAAAATAGGTTTTTAGACACCTCTAAGAAAATCTCTCGAAATATGAGCTCTTAATGCTAACTGGAAGGTGCTCCGCCTTACAATTTTCTATTTTTTCTTTTTATCAGATAGGAAAATTCATACCTTCCCTTCAACTATCTAGGTATACAAAATAAGGGCGTTTTCGGTAATGCAAATGTGGTTTGTTTGATGCAACCACTTTGAAAAAGCATAACTGGCATCTTTGACAAAATTTAAGGTTCGGCAAAGCTTCACTGTCGTAGTTGTTGCGCGAAAACGCGCAAATCTTGCAACATTTGAAAAGCAGTTCCAAAAAAATCTACAGCAAAACCAATTGTGCTAGCTAAAATTTCATTCTGTGTTATTTATGTTGAATTTAATTTTAACATCATTGTTTTATCATATTCCTTGCTTTTAAAAGTACAGTTATTTGCGTATACATGGATTATACTGATTGTGTGTACTAAACAAGGCGGGTTTTTAGGACGCACCATGTGGTACCGGTAAGACATTTTTAATATCATCACAGAAAATCGCTTTGACAATTGCATCGCCCAGGAATTGCGGCTACTTTGCAAGAGTGCACAAGCATTCATAACAAACCAAACGCAACGTCTAACATAAAAATAGCGAAATAGCTACAGTATTAATAAAAAGTTCAGTCATAATTTGAGATGAGTGCAGAACAATGAAAGACTTAAACGGCAACGATCAAGTTTTCGGTGGTGCTGTCTTACCACTGCCCGGGATTGCCATTCTTCACGTATCCTAAGGCAACCATAAATATGTGCGAACAATTGCAAACTGATCCAGCCTAGAGTAGAACTGAAACCAAACACGGAGTGCGTCACAAAAATGACTTGATTAAGTGAGAGTATACTACTAAAAGGATGGAATCATGTGTAGAAGTTCACGCAAGTGAGGAAAGTTCTCTGATCGCCATTCACTGGGAGTGGACAGAAACGATTCTTTTACATATGGCTCAAGCAGCTCACGACTTCCGGTCTTTGACTAAGTATCTTCTGGGTAGCCTAAGAACACCCGTTTGAAGGCGAAACATCCGTTGGGTTGTGCGTTGGGTTTGGGACCCGCCACGTAAAAAACAATACCAATGAAAAATTATCGACAGCCTCAGATGAGAGACCCCCCTTTTGATGAAGACCATGGAAAAGGAAATAAGGACTACGATTTAAGGGCATGCACCTGGAATGTCCCGCCCCTTAATTGGGAAGGTGCCGCTGCCCAGCTGGTTGATGTGCTCGTTAGAGTGAAGGCTGACATCACCGCCGTCCAAGAAATGCGATGCACGGAACAAGGACTGAGGCGAGTAAGTCCTTGTGGCATTTACTACAGTGGCCATATAAAGGAGCGCAAATGTAGTGTGGGATTCGTGGTGGGAGAGAGACTCCGTCGCCGAGTACTGTCATTCACCACGGTGAATGAACGTCTAGCCACAATCCGCATCAAAGCGACTTCTTCAACAATATCGCTTATTTGCGCCGACGCACCGACGGAAGAGAAGGACGATGTGACCAAAGATGCCTTCTAAGAGCGCTTGGAGCGCACCTATGAGAGCTGCCCCCGCCACGATATCAAAATCGTGCTTGGCGATTTTACCGCTACAGTGAGCAAAGAAGTTATCTTTGGCACTACGGACGGTAAATTCAACCTCCACGACGAAACATCCCCAAATGGGTTGAAGCTGATCGACTTCATCGGGGCCCGAAATATGGTTATCTGTAGTACAAGATTCCAGCAATTCAAAAAATTCATTAAGCCACCTGGCTGTCTCCGGATCGAAAACCACCAATCAGATCGATCATCTTGTGATAGACGGAAGACACGTCTCCAGTGTTTTAGATGTGCGAGCGCTCCGAGGTCCTAACATCGACTCGGGTTACTATGTAGTTACAACCAAGATACGCACCCGCCTCTGTGCAGCAAAAAACGCAGGTCAACAAACACAAGGAAGGTTCGACGTCGAGGAGCTACAATCACAACAGACAACAGAACGATTTTCTACTCGACTTGCACTCCTACTCTCTGAGAGCACTCGTCAAGAACTCGGTATAAGGGAACTGTTGGCTGGCCGACAGGGGTAATGCTTGAAAATTCTAAGAAAAAATGCGGCGGCTAACACGTGGTTGTCGTAGCATATGAGCGTCAACGCACGCCGCAGAGCGAGTAACGGTATTGTCCTAATGGACCACTCTGAACGGATACCCTGGCACAGTACTTTCCTCGGGCCACGACATTTCAACGCGGGAGAAAATATTTGTAACTATAAGAAAAATTATAATATAAAACTAAATAAAGTACGATTCGTAGAGAGCCCCAATATTTACAAATTTATTGTAATGAACCCTGGACACGGCGGGTATACCTCAGCAAGTTTCCAGAAGGAGGGCAGTAAAAGGCTTCGTTACAATTGGCCCCCGAGCGGGGACCCTGCGGATCGTAGGGAAACATTTAGCACGGAAATGGCAGATCTTATGTGGTTAGACAACGTGTCCAAGAAGCAACTAATCTCCTACTCGCAGAGTCTGGAGCTGACCGCATAGGCACCACGCGCGAGATTCGTAAGCGCATAAGTTCACGGGCAGGCAAGGCGCACGAAGTCCCCGAAATACAGGAAAATATTTACAAAAATAGAAGCTGCATACAAAACAAGTGAGATCGCTTATGAGACGAAAGCGATCAGAAGACCACATTCTCATCAGATTAAGACAGAGTAATCGCGGACACTTTCGTGGAATCATTACGGCTACAGCCGCCACCAATAAGGAAGTTACTTGAACAGAACCACGAAGTCACATTCGCACCCATCATCGACCAGGTGAGGAAGTGGTTCGTGAAATAAGACGGTGGGCGAGACCCATTAGCGTTCGTTGAGCGATTGGAAGAGCTCTCCGAAGTATACATGATAAACCTTGACATCCTTCCAAGAACCATGCCCGAATTACTGTGCGGTACCCCTCTCTAATGATATCGCAACAATAACGAACATTGAGAGAGTTAGACCACTTTCAAAACAAGACTTTCTGAGCTTCTTCTTATCAGCACGTTACTTCGAACGCCTTGAAGATAACATACGGCAACGAAGACAACACGTGCGAGAAAAGTACAAGGACTACGTTCTGGCTATGCAGAATTTAATGAGACACGCTGGGTATAATCAGGAGGTGCGACTGGAAAGGATTTTTCGAAATAGCCACACCGATTATCTGCTCTAAATTTGGCGGCGAGACGTCGGGACGCTAGCCGAAAGCATCACACTGGCAGAAGAGTTCGAAGGGATATATGAAGGACAACAACGAGCAGTGGAGCCACCTCGACGCGAGATGACGAGACACATCATAGATGACCACGAGGTGAAAAATGCACGTAGGCCGTCACCACGTCCACCACAACACCACTTGTTTTCCCAACATAACACGACGGTAAATGCGCATCGCCAGCAACCATCTACGAGTAGAGCCTTTAGGACGGGAAATACATGCGGAAGATGTGGCCAGGAAGGTCACTATGCTAGGAGATGCCATAATCCCAGGAAGTTATTTTGACGGGAGTGTGGCCGGGCGGGTGTGCTAACCAGAGAATGTTGTCGCCAACAACAGGGAAACGACCAAGGGTTTCGCCAAAGACAAGGCGCGGCGGACCCACGAACTCAGCACCGAACCACCATCAGGAACGCGGCCGGCTATACGCCCTCATCACGCATGGCGGAGAACCGGCGAAAACCGTCATTGACACTGGCGCCTCGAAAATTTTCGTATCATCACAAGTTGCAGAAAGTATGGACGCAACTGGGAGTGGTAAGAAGGTGACCGTAGCTATTGAAATACAAATGGCAAATGGCACTACCAGCAAGATTTTCGACGTCGTGGAAACCAACATTCAGCTCGGTTAGACATCGCTAAAAGCAGTGTTATACGTGATACTTGGAGCGATCGATGGCGTCATACACTGACTGGATACACTTGGGAACATGGGAGCTAAAGTATCCTACGGAGGTCACCAGGTAGTTCTGAAAGCATCAGATGCTTAGCAATCCACGGCCTCCCGCACCATATCATCGGAAGCCGTAAGTAACGGAACCCTAACTACGCCAGACATACACCTGCCAAAGCGCAGGATGAAGAGAAAATGTAAACTTAAGTGCAGGTGGATCAATTGACTCTAGACTACATCGACCGCCAACCAGAGAAACAAAGCGACCCGCATACGCGACTTCTTAGACGAGGAACTTCGAAAATTCGAAAGCATGAGTGAAGTGACGACCGTGGCGGGGCATAAAATCACTATGATCGATGACTGCCCCATCAAGCAACGATATTTTCCAAGGAACCCAGCGATGCAGACCATTATCAACGCCGAGATCGACGAGCTGCTTTCGAAGGATGTATCGAGCTGTTTCACAGCCCACACAGCGCGCAGATTGTATTGGCGCGGAAGAAGAACGGTAAGTGGCGTTTATACGTGGATTATCGGCAACTCAACGCCCGATCTGTACCCGATGTATACCCCTTACTTAGGACACAACATATACTAGACAAGTTACGAAGAGTAAGGTAGATTAGTAGTCTGGACCTCAAGAACGGTTACTGGCAGATACCTTTGGAGCAAGGCAGCCGCCCATACACAGCCTTTACCGTGCCTGGGCGTGGCCTATTTCAATGGCGCGTCATGCCACTCGACTTACATTCGGCACCTGCGACGTTCCACAGGGTACTCGACCAGATCATAGGCCCTGAGATGGAACCACACGCCTTCGCCTACCTTGACGATATAATCGTCATAGGCTCTACATTCGAGGAACGCATTCAGAATTTACGAAAAGTACTGCAGAGACTACAGCAGAACAACCTCCGAATTACCCTGAGAAATGTCAGTTTTTCGAGAAGGAACTCCATATTTAGGTCACGTGATCAGTGACAAAGGCATCCACATCAACCCCGAGAAAGTTGCAGCAATCCAGGAGCTGAAGCCCCCAACTAACGTGATAGAAGTACGTCAATATCTCGGGATAGCCTCTTGATATCGTCGCTTTGTACCCTACTTCGCGACCATGAGCCAGCCGCTCACAGCTCTCATGAAGAAAGAGAAACATTGGAAATGAAACCTCGCATGTCCGGATTTCAGCTAGACATTCACTTTGTAGACGGACGCTTGCAACATCAGCCTTGGTGCTGTGCTGGCACAGAATCTGGAAGAATGCGAATGCGTAATAGCCTACGCCAGTCGAAAATTGAACGGAGAAGAACTATTCAGTTACCTAAAAGGAGTGTCTCACCATAGTCTGCGGAATTCTAAAAATGAGACCTTACTAGAGGGATATCGATTCAAAGTGATAACCGATCATATATCACAGAAGTGGCTGAATTACATAGAAAGCCCTTCCGTTCGTATAGCAAGAATACAGTAGCATACCTTCGTCATAGACAATCGTAAAGGGAAACTCAACCAAGTAGCAAACGCACTGTCCCGGCAGCCACTAGAGACCATAAGGCAAGCGACGACGATGGCTTCACAATGCAAATGGTGGAGAAAGCGAGTAGAGGAAACTCGCGCGAACCCCGAGAAGTACGCGGATTACATGGAAAAGGATGGCCAATTTTATCGCCACATTCCGCATCGATCCCAGGATGAAGAGTCTGTGCCCAGGAAGCTATGTGTGCCTAAACCTCTCCGCGTAAGGGTGCTACAGGAGAATCACGATATACCTAGCGGCGGACACATGGGCATACGCCGGATTGTAGCCCGAGTCGCCAACCGATATTACTGGCCAGGAACGTTTCGCGCCATTAGCCACTACGTACGCCAGTGTGAGTCCTGCCAGAAATACAAGGAAGGACAGCAGAGACCAGCAGGGAAGACGCTTTCACAGCAGGCACAAAAACCGTTTGCCACAGTTTGCACCGACTTCATCGGACCCTTACCGCGATCAACCCATGGCAATACAATGCTAATGGTGTTTTTCGACCGCTTCAGCAATTGGTTTGAATTAGTCCCAATGTGGCGCGCTACAGATGAAGGACTTCATCGCGCATACAGAGAAAGAATGCTCGCAAGATTTGGTGTTCCGAAGATCCTTATTTCGGGCAATGGTGTTTCACTTATTTGTAAACTATGGCAACACTTTCTAAAGGATTTAGCGGTGGGCCAGGAATTCACCGCACCTTTTATGCCTCAAGAGAATCCGACGGAACGAGTAAACGGTACTATCAAACGAATTATCGCACAACTCAGCAAATCACGACACCAGCAATGTGACGATTTTCACCTCGGCTTCCACGGGGTATAGCCTGGCATTTATCGCACAAGAACAAGATCCGCGACTGCCAAGGGCACTCTTCGACGAAGTTAATATCGGTACAGGTATGATGCCCTCGATGGCTAAAGAAAAGTACAACCGTATGCAGGAAGCCTTCAGAATCGTTTGACAAAACATGGAGAGAGCGTCCACGGATCAAGCCCGCCATTATAACCTGAGGCGTAGAAAATGGGCCCCGCGATCGAAGAGCTAATTCTCGCGAAGGAACATCATCTCTCTAAAGCCGCGGATGGTGTCGCTGAAAAGTTAGCCCCGAGGTACGATGGTCCTTATATAATTCTCCGGTACATTTCACTAATGATCGTACATGTTCGAAAGATCGACGGTGACAAGGAGAAAACAGGGAACATCAGCGAATTGAAGTTTACAACTCTGCCGCAGCAGCGTAAAATAAAAAACAAAAAATTAAAAACTAAAAATTAAAATAAAAATATATATCCTTTTTATTGAAACGATCATCGCTACTGACCAAAAGAGTAGATCAAATTCATTCGACCGCTAGTCGTCAGCAAGACAAGACATCCAGAGCGATTCTTATACAAAGATGAAAAAGGAAGAGAAGTGGACACAAAGTGTGAAGTGACATACAGAGGTTACGACAGCGAACAACGAAGCCAACGCTTGCACGGCCAATATACCCAACGCCGCCACATCGCGCTACGTCACCACCACCACCGTCCACAAAGCCACGGCAGCTTCAGCTAAGGCACAACTCTCCTCCGACCAAGAAGATACACTATCTGAAAGCGGGAAGGCAGAACTTAGCTTCCCAGCGGGGACACGTGGAGTCTGCCTATACCCAGCAGACTTATTTTCCCTGGAAAACGGATCCTGGTTGGAAGACACAGTCATCGATGCCTATGCGAAAAACCTGGAAGCCGCATTTGGCCCGAAAGGCACGATACTCAGCCCCTTTGTTGTCTGGCAGCTAAACCAACCAGGAAGGCGTGACGAAAATTTCCGCCGCATTCACACCTGGATCCGGAACGTGGATATATTCGGACAGAGGAGTTCTAGCGCCACATAACACCGCTGATCATTGGTACCTCCTCGCCCTAACTAATCGCGAGCATACGCACCACGTCACCGACACAGTCCGTTTTCATCCCCACCAGATATGGACAGCAGATTCCTGGGTGAGGCAACCACGGCATGGCGCGAATTCTTCCAGTGGAAATACAAGGAGAGATACGGGAAGAAAATTTTGAATATCGGGGACTGTTGCCAGACGTACCCCACCAACACAAATGATTGCGGTATGTACGTGCTGGAGACCATGGAACGGGTCATGCGTTACATCGGACGAGGTGAAGGAGCACTTGGATGCACCCTTCACGGGGAAGCTGGCAGCTGAAAAGCGAGCTCAGATATTGGCCACCTTCAGACGCCACCATACCAAACGAATACAATAAATCGTGACTTTTTGAAGTCTTGGATGAATATTTTCATTAAAAAAAACGATTTTCAAATCAAATCCCACAGATAAAAAACTAAATCTTTAGTTAGTAATTATCATCAGTTCAAGTTTTAAAAGTCTTTGAAATACGTAGAAACAACGCGGTTTTAGCTACTAGGATCACTGCCCCGTCCACAGAAGGTCATTAATCGAAAATGTATAAAGTGCTATAACTGAGCCATAAAGTAAGATCAGTAACTCCAAATTGCGATTTTGAAAATCCTTAAAAAAGTGTCCTCGCCACTAATAAGTTAAATGTATATGTCTTCCAAGGAAGATGGAGTCAAGTGTAGAAGTTCACGCTCACGACTTCCGGTCTTTGACCAAGCATCCTCTGGGTATCTAAAGAACATCCGTTTGAAGATGGGTTTGGGACCCGCCACATATAAAACTTCCCCAATGAAAACAAAAAAACAGCCTAGAAAGAGAAACCCCTCTTTTGATGACGCCCATGACAAACACATTAACGATAACAACTCAAAGGCTTGCACCTGGAGTTACCGGTCCCTTAATTGGGAAGGTGCCGCTGCCCAGCTGGATGCTGTCGTCGTTAGAGTAAAGACTGACATCACCGCCATCTATGAAATGTGATGGACGAGACAAGGACTCAGTCGAGAGCGCAAATTCGGTATGGGATTCGTGGTGGGAGAAAGACTCCGTCGCCGAGTACTGTCACTCACCCCGGTGGATGAACGTCTCGCCACAATCTGCATCAAAGCGAAGTTTTTCAACGTATCACTGACCCAAGCCTCGACGGAAGAGAAGGACAATGTGACTAAAGATGCCTTCTATGAGCGCTTGGAGCGCACTTATGAGAGCTGCCCCGTCACGATGTCAAAATCGTGCTTGGCGATTTTACCGCTACAGTGAGCAAATAATGTATCTTTGACAAAATAATCGGTAAATTCAGCCTCTATGAGGAAACATCCACAAATGGGTTGAGGCTGATCTATTTCGCCAGGTCCCGAAATATGGTTATCTGTGGTACTAGGTTCCAGTAAAGGAAAATTCATCAAGCTAGTTGGCTGTCTCCGGATCGAAAAGCCTCAAACCAGATCGATTATGTTGTGATAAACGGAAGACACGTCTCCAGTGTTTTAGACGTGCTTACGCTCCGAGGTCCTAACATCGACTCGGATTACTATGTTGTTGCAACCAAGAAACGCACCCGCCTCTGTGCAGCAAAAAACGCACGCCAATAAACACAATAAAGGTTCGAAGTCGAGAAGCAGAAGATTGGAATTTAAATGGGCGCTGCTCAGAACACTTAAACGGAGACACCACAATCTGCGCCAACTTCAAATGAATCTCTTCTTCATCGCATATAAGGTTTTATAGAGTATATTGTGTGAAAGATTAAGTCCCACCGTAAACAAACTGATTGGACCTTATCATTGTGGCTGTAAAAGGTAATCGACACACACCAACTCCTCGTCGATTTCAAAGCTGCTTTTGACAGCGCGAAAAGGAGCAATCTTTATGTCGCCATTTCTGAGTTTGGTATCCCCGCAAAATTATTCCGAATGTGTATGCTGACGTTGAGTAATACCAAAAGCTCCGTGAGGATCGGAAAGGACCTCTCCGAACCGTTCGATATCAAACCAGGTTTCAGTCAATTCAACTCCCTATCATGCGACTTCTTCAATCTACTGTTAGAGAAAATAATTCGAGCTGCAGAACTTAATCGAGCAGGTACAATCTTTTATTAGAGTGTACAGCTGCTGGCGTATGCCGATGATATTGACATCATCAGCCTTAGCATCCGCGCCGTTAGTTCTGACTGGAGTTCCAGACTGGACAAGGAAGCAAATCATCTTTTATTAGAGTGTACAGCTGCTGGCGTATGCCGATGATATTGACATCATCGGCCTTAACACCCGCGCCGTTAGTTCTGTTTTCTCCAGACTGAACAAGGAAGCAAAGCAAATGGGTCAGGTAGTGAACGAGGACAAGAGGAAATATCTCCTTTCAATAGTCGTCGCTCTCTCGACTTGGCACCCCCGTCACTGTTAAGTTAAGAGACAGCGGCTATTCTGACTAGGTATGTATGGATGCAAACACTCAAGCTCTAAAGGTTTTCGACGCAGCACCCGCCTGGGGAAGCAGAGGTGGAAGAAGACCTCCACTCCGTTGAAGAGATCAGGTGGAGAGGGACCTAGCTGCACTTGGTATCTCGAATTGGCGCCAAATCGCTAAAAGAAGAAGTCACGCTGCTATTACCTCGGCTATAACCGCGTAAGCGTTGTCTACGCCCTTAAAAAAAAATAGATACTTGTGTGTCTTCCAAACCAAAGCTATGTAATCCAAATTTATACCGGACAATTTGTGCTTTTCCACTTATTACAGTAGTGTGAAAACAGGCGTAATCGGATGATAACCCCGGTGGTCCCCATATAACGGTTCAATTCTTCAAAGAAAATTGATGACCTTCATGAAATATGCATATTCGTTATCATTTCCATATACAGTGAAAGTAGAGGACACCTCCAATAAACGGACCCCTCTCTTAACCAAAAAAAATTCAGGAACCAAGTTTTACTTTGCGTTTTCAGAACAAATTCCACTCTAACAACCGGACCTTCTCGTGACCGGACGCGGACACTTTTTTTACTACTTTTATTTTCATTACCTCTCGAAAGCGGACGCGGACCTCTCGACAAGGGACAAGAAACTTGGATTACTGAACGAAAGTGTAAAGAAAACAGTAAACCCCTCTGATGAGCGGACGCGAAACTCTTAATTGAGGACAACGAAGACCAATAACACTGTGATAGTCAAAAAAAACGACAAGACCAAATTCGACGGTTTCCCCCTATTTCGGGTCCTACGAATCGAACTGCATCATTACTTTTTTGAGTTACAATCATGGTTTCATACAAAATTTTTTGTTGAAGTTTTTCATCAAAGTGGCCCATTGTAAGAGAAAGGCACATTTTTCTTCGGTCTCAAACTTTTTTAATGTTGACTTTTTTGGTAAACTTTCTTTGGCAAAGCTTCTCAGAATAAGTCCGTCTTTAAGTTCTTAGATGACTGTAAACCCCAAAATCAATGTTTTTTGTGTTTTCAACCATGAATACTGTAATACCATCCCACTGTATTACCGGCGGTGGCGACAATATCTAATTCAATTGAATATACATAGTTTCAAATGTTTGTAATTTTTCTACATTTATTTGTATATTTATTATTATTTTCTTCTGTCGTTACATGCAGTATAAAACTATTCAAATTTTTGAGGTAATCAGTAATTTTTGTGGTTAGCAGTCACTTTATTATTATAGATTCTACTCGCTGATGTTAATTATTACACTACTTTTCTTAGAAAATGCCTTGGAAGCAGAAATCTGGTACATCCAAAATTTTATCGCGGGGCCGTGCCGCAAAAGTTGCACGAAATCAAGAAATTTCGGCTCACGCAGAGCTGAGAAGACAACAACAAGCAGAGCGACAAAGAGTTTTGAGAGCAGCTGAAACGCCTCTTCAGGCACGAGTTCGTTTAGAAAGACAAGCTGCACTGCAGACAACTAGAAGAGCGATAGAAATACCAGAACAATCACAGGTGAGAAGAATTCATAATGCAAACATGCAGACCACGCGCCGCCGAAATTTCGTGCGTAATGATTGGGCTGTGTTTAATGGTACTGGATTTCAATATGATCCTTGAATTGAATATCATAATCATCCATTGATTGTTATTGGCTCAATGAATAAAAAATATCAGTACTGCGATGCTTTTAAATGGAAAGATGAAACTGCTGGAATGTGCTGTTCCGGTTGTAAAGTTTCACTTCCATTACTTGGTGAACCAAAAGAGCCTTTGAAAACTTTTTTATTAAATGTTACAGATGAGTCAAAGAAATTTCTAAACAAAACGAAATTTCTTGCTTCCAAATGACATCCTTTGGAGTTGATAAAGTGATAGGAATGCCCGGGTTTTCACCAACTTTTACTGTACCAGGACAGATAAATTGGATCACTATTTCCAGAAGATAAATTTCTGCAGGTATACTTTATAGGTGATGAACAAAATGAAGTAAATCGTCGTTGCCAATATATTGAAGGAGTAGAAAGAGAAACGGTATTGAAAATTCAACGAATACTATGTCACAGTCTCAATGTCTTGGTAAAAATCTTTAAAAGTGCGATAGACAACTGGCCTGCAGATAACTACAAAGTTACCATTCGCCACGTGGCGAACACGAAAGGCGTTATAATGCGCCGATGGTCAATGAAGTTGCTGTTTTGGTTACTGGTGACCCGAGCTCTCAACGAGACATAGTACTACGGGCACATGACAAATCGCTAAAGCGTGTAGCCGATACTTATAGATTCTATGATGCTTTGCAGTACCCATTAATTTTCAGTAAAGGAGAATCTGGATATCATTTTAATATTCCAGTCATTAATCCAACAACGGGACAACCAATTCAAAATAAAAAAGTTTCCATTTGTTTATTTTTGTTACGGTGAAATATATTTTAATATTTGTTGTTGCATTGTCACTTTATATATGTATATGTGAAATATATTTTAACATTTGTTGTTGCATTTCAACACGCATATTTTAAGGTGTTGAAAATTCATTGTCTGTAGTAATTTTTAAAAATTGTTGATCTCAGCAAAGCAATAAAATTTAGTTATCATTTTGACTCATTTCTATTATTATACCCTTACCCTTTATCTCTCATACTTATTTAATGGCTCTACTGCGGGCGAAGCCGCGGGTAAAAAGCTAGTAAATAAATATGTTCAATTTATAACTATGAAACATCTCGCAATAAAAATGAAATATATAAATTAAATTACCAAGAAATCTAATTTATTTAAAAAGTGGTGTGTGTATAAATTTTAGTAAAATTTGTATTCGTCCACTCCTATAAGCGGACCCTCCCCCATAAGCGGACAAAAATTGTGGAACCGTCAGTGTCCGCTTGTGGGAGGTTTCACTGTATACCAAT
This sequence comes from Bactrocera tryoni, assembly GCF_016617805.1. NCBI lineage: Eukaryota > Metazoa > Arthropoda > Insecta > Diptera > Tephritidae > Bactrocera > Bactrocera tryoni. The sequence continues at coordinate 22,155,584 of NW_024395824.1, read as the reverse complement.
AGAATTTGTATGGCATATACATATATTATATTATTTCTTTCGCACATTTGTCTGTAAGTTTGCGAAAGCAAATGCGAGCCACATACATACATATGTACATACATTAATAATAACAAGTGTCGCACGCATCTTTCGCATGGCCGAAACTCACGCTTTGTCAAAGAGTCAATATGTCGAAGCACTGACGCGACGACAAAGCGTCACAACATTGTGTTGCTGGTAGAAAATCCGAGCTATGCCGAAAGAAACTAACAAACGAACGCCGATTGTCACCGCTTCCCTTGCTGCTCGAACATCTTCGCCGACAAGCTAGCGTTAATCATTTAACGCAACCTTTTCCGAACTCGCATAAGAAGTTTAACTTCAATAATAATAGCAGGGCAATTCAGAATACCCATTGTGACACTAACAAAATGTACAGCGAATACATAACAATAATATACCATCATTAATTTCTATTACATCTGTTACATTGTTAAATATATACCTATATATACAATTATTTTTCATTGGCGCAAATTCTCGTAATTCTTTATTTTCTTCATAAAGTAAAGTAGTATTTTTATACTTAGCAACTTTCAATGGTTCAAACATTAATTCTCAGTTCTTGCTGTTTGTTAAGGGCATAATCATTGAAACGGGTAATTTTATTGTATGTTCTGGGTTTCTTATAACAAATATGATGTTTTCATTACTTGTAACTAGTGTTCCCTGGAGGATGGAGTCATGTGTAGAAGTTCACGCAAGTGAGGAAAGTTCTCTGATCGCCATTCACTTGGGAGCAGCCAGAAACGATTCTTTTACACATGGCTCAAGCAGCTCACTACTTCCGGTCTTTGACCAAGTATCCTCTGGGTAGCCTAAGAATATCCGTTCGAAGGCGAGCTAATGTGAGAAGGCGAAACATCCCCTACATAGGGTTGTGCGCTGGGTTTGGGACCCGCCATGTGAAAAACAATACCAATGAAAAGTAAGCGACAGGCTCGGATGAGAGACCCTCCTTTTGATGACGACCATGGCATCCCCGCAAAACTAATACGGCTGTGTAAACTGACGTTGAGTAACACCAAAAGCTCCGTCAGGATCGGGAAGGACCTCTCGGAGCCGTTCGATACCAAACGAGGTTTCAGACAAGGTGACTCCCTATCGTGCGACTTCTTCAACCTGCTTCTGGAGAAAATAGTTCGAGCTGCAGAACTAAATAGAGAAGGTACCATCTTCTATAAGAGTGTACAGCTGCTAGCGTATGCCGACGATATTGATATCATCGGCCTCAACACCCGCGCCGTTAGTTCTGATTTCTCCAGGCTGGACAAGGAAGCAATGCAAATGGGTCTGGCAGTGAACGAGGGCAAGACGAAATATCTCCTGTCATCAAACAAACAGTCGTCGCACTCGCGACTTGGCTCTCACGTCACTGTTGACAGTCATAACTTTGAAGTTGTAGATAATTTCGTCTATCTTGGAACCAGCGTAAGCACCACCAACAATGTCAGCCTGGAAATCCAACGCAGGATTGCTCTTGCCAACAGGTGCTACTTCGGACTGAGTAGGCAATTGAAAAGTAAAGTCCTCTCTCGACGAACAAAAGCTAAACTCCATAAGTCGCTCATAATTCCCGTCCTGCTATATGGTGCAGAGGCTTGGGCGATGACAGCAACCGATGAGTCGACTTTACGAGTTTTCGAGAGAAAAATTCTGCGAAAGATTTATGGTCCTTTGCGCATTGGCCACGGCGAATATCGCATTCGATGGAACGATGAGCTGTTCGAGATATACGACGACATTGACATAGTTCAGCGAATTAAAAGACAGCGGCTACGCTGGCTAGGTCATGTTGTCCGGATGGATGAAAACACTCCAGCTCTGAAAGTATTCGAAGCAGTACCCGCGGGGGGAAGCAGATGAAGAGGAAGACCTCCACTCCGTTGGAAGAATCAAGTGGAGAAGGACCTGGCTTCGCTTGGAATATTTAATTGGCGCCACGTAGCGAAAAGAAGAAACGACTGGAGCGCTGTTGTTAACTCGGCTATAATCGCGTAAGCGATGTCTACGCCAATTAATACAGAAGAAGAAGAAGAACTTGTGTTCCCATTTTTATATTTTCTAATTTATTTATATCTATATTGTACTGATAAAATCCTCCATTTGTTAGAATGTTACATGAAGTAATCCTATTGTGGAAGCTGCAATATTATCTTGAATATGTTCCACGTTATCTTGCAGAATTTTTAATTTAATTATAAAATCAGTTTTAGGAAGTTGTATATGTGTTTCACTCATATCTTTTTTAATACCATTTACCTTTTTTTTGCTATAATTTCCCTATCATGTAAAATAACATTTCTTAATTTAGAGAAAGATTCATTGAAATGACAATTTATGTTAATTTGTTTATTAAGATTTTCTATTAATTGATGATTATTTGTCTCAATTATTTTTAAATGTTCTTCGATTTTCTTTCTATCCTCATCATCCATTGTTCCAAATAGCCATTTTTCCGCTGTGCCAATGAAATTAATTACATCTCTTTTATATCTGTGTGGTATTAATGTTTTTGCCTTTTTCCGTATGATTTCCAGTTGCATTTTTAGTGGTTTAGATAATGCCTCAAGTCCTGACAGTTGTATATTTTGTTGTAGTTCCTTAATAATAGTTAATATTTCTTGAGGATTTATTATATGTAGTTATTTATATAGTATCATAATCTTCTGCAAAATCGATATTTTCAACCGTAATTTCAAAGTATGTATCCGGATTGACTTCCAATTTTTTCAATATTCATAAGACTGTTCGTCGTCGGGATGACCATTATTGCTAATATCAAGTTGATCTGCAAATTTCGTTATTCTCTTATTCTTCAGTTTGTAAGTCAAATTGTACACAATATAGATTTCGACGAAAATAATTCACGGCCCAATGGCTAAAAGTTCTCTTTCCGTTGTAGAGTAATTTTTGATCATTTAGAGTTCTGCTGGCTTAACACACAGGGTGATTATCCTGTTGTAGTACTACTCCGACTACAAAATTACTTGCATCAGTTATTAATTTTATTCGCTTATTAAAATCAGGATACTTCAAAATTGGTGCTTCGTTAAATAATCGTTTCAATGTTTCAAATGAATTTATATAATTAATATTTTTGTATTAACTTTCATATCTTTTTTCAAACATGGGGTCATAGGTTGTGCAACTTCGGCATAATCTTTTCCTGTAATAACCGGTAACTCCTAAAAATGCTTTAATTTGCTTTTGTGTTTGCGGTAACTTAAGTTCCACAATGCTTTTAATTTTTTCAGGGTTTACTTTAACACCTTGGGGTGTAAGTATATGTCCCAAAAAATTTGTTTGTTTACAACAAAAACTGAATTTATCTGATTGTATTTTCAAGTTGTGTTTTTTCAGAACATTGAAGATTTTTTTATATAATATAAATTATGAATATGCTCATTCAAAAATGTGCTAAAGACGAGAATATTGTCCATATAAACGACACATATTTTATTGATGAGATCCTTTAGGACAAAATTCATCATTCTTTGGAAAGTTGAAGGTGCATTCTTTGAACCAAAAGGCATTCGTACGAATTCGTATTGACCGAATAATGTAGAAAATGCTGTTTTAGGCCGGTCTTCCTTTTTCACGAGGATTTGATGGAATTCTTTAGCCAAATCAATTGTAGAAAAGTATTGTGACCTTCCCAATTTATCTAAAATATATTATATATTAGGAATAGGAAACTTGTCGTCAATCGTATTTTCATTTAACCTACGATAATCGATCACTAATCTTCATTTTTTTTACCCAAACCATAAATTTTTTTTTGAACTATCCACAAAGGGCTATTATACGGATAATGACTTTCTGTAATGATATCTAATTTTAACATATCTTGAATTTGTTTAACGATTTCCTTCTCATGAATCTGAGGATACCTATAAATCTTAGAATACATTGGGTTATTTGTTTTAGTTAATCTCATGTTGTATACTTTCAGTTGATGTTGATTCCTGCCCTTCATGGTAAAATAAACAATTATATTCTTTTATTATGCTAGAAATAGCTTTATATTCTTCTTTATTTAGATTTCGTAGTAATTTTTCAATTTCCTCCAGATTAAGCTCATAACACTCAAATTTATGGCTATTGTTCTCATTATATGGATAAATATTAATTGTTCTGTCATTTATCATAACAGTATTCTTTCCATATTTTTTATAGCTCCCAATGGTTTTAATAAGTTCTGGCCTATAATTGCATCAAATTTTTTATTATCAAAATTAGCTAATTTCCAAACCATGTCCGCATCCTCATTAATTTCTTGAGGCAGGTTTGTGATTATTTCCCATTCCACTATTATTTCGTTTCGAAATGGCTTAAGTTTAATTGGATATTTTAATCTTATTCGGTTACATGACTTCAACTTATTACTATTCATAAGTGAAATCGATGAACCTGTATCGATTAGACATTTAATTATTTCATTGTTAATTGTTAGTAATACTATGGGTAAATTTTCCGACCTGACTCCGTGTGAAAATTTACTTCCTGATTGTAAATGGTGTCCATTGGTTCTTGTCGGGAATATGATTGATTAGTACGAACACTTGCGCGATCTGTATTTTGGCCATACAAATTATTATTATTATTTTGACCAAAAGACTGCCCGAAATTCCGTGTTTGTCCTGAATTTTTTCGCATAATTTTCCTGCCTTTGATGATAATTTTGTTGTTGTTGAAATTGCCTATTATAAGAATTAGACAATCTTTGAGCTTGTTGTAGATGTTACCCACAATATCTTTGGGATGGCATACCTGAATTATGAATATTTTCGCGAATTAATCCCTCAGCTTCTAAAACAGAGAAACCTTTTCTGATACTTGTTGCATTTTTATTTAACACTACCGATGCTAAGTTTGCATATATGTTCCTTAAAAAAGCCCTTAATACAACTTTTTCATTAAGTATTGATAAAATATCTCATAATCAGGTAAAATGTTGTCTTATATTATAATTTCTTACCGAAAATACCTTCTGGTATAGAGGATGATAAGACTCTTTAATTCCAAAAGTTGCCACCAGTGTTTGTTTAATTTGCTCCCATGACATATTCTCATCTATAGTATTCATTACGTCTAAAGCTGGTCCTTGGATTTTGTTGACAATTACCTATACGAAGATATAGTTTCTTGCATTTTGATCCTGTACAAGCGGCAAGAGTGTATCCACCTCCCTAATGAATGACGATAATGAGATCGTTCCATTGCCTCTGAACTCATTTATACGTTGAGCATTCTTCAAAAGTTCTTGTACTGTTGGTTGGTCCTCCAAGGATTTTGATTATTTTTGTTTTTTTTTTTTTAATTTCAGTTATTATTACAATTTTCTTAAATTTTTATGCTGTATTTTTCAGTTAATTCCTTCGTACTCACCGGTCAGAAAATTCTTTCAGAAAATATATAAAAAAGGAAACACACAATTCCGTCAGAAATTTACAAAAAAATGTATTTTATTGAACAATTTATATATTTAACTCGAATTATAAAATTAATGTTCGCACAATATGTTGGAGCTCGGGGTTAACGGAGCGGATCGCAAAAAAGAAGTAGTAGCGAACTTGTTTCTCCGCCCCTTTTGTTCCCTTTCGGTTGTGGTGAAAAATGCAGTGCGAAAGTAGTTATGTGTGATGTGGATTGTAGGTGGTGTAGAGATGAGTGTGGTGAATGAAGCGTGCTAGTGACGTATATTTTAATGCGGTGAGTGTAGAGTGTTCTGGATGCGGGATTTTTGTTGTGGTTAGGTGTTCGGTGTTGGTTATGGGTTGTGTGGGGCAGGAGACTAAAGCTCATTTAGCCATATGCTTTTGATTAGAACTGTTTTTTCTTCAATATCACTTTTCTTTGTAGAATATTTTTTTTATTAAAAAGTTTTAGACTCTTTCACTTTCACTTATCACTATCAAATATTGTTATTTGGTATAAAGTATTGTAAATGTTTGAAATAGCACTTTTGAAAAAAATGATAAGCAATTCGTTTAATAATTTTTAAGAATTATTTCGCGACCAACTGCTCCAGTAAAGAAACTTGAGTTGTAGTTTCTTTATTACTACTTTACTGAATAATAATATAAAATTGAAATACATGGCTTTTATACAAAAACTTTGTTTAACTCACTCATTCATAAATTTTTACGTAAACATCAAAATAATTTCGGGTTTCGACCACTTCAAATTTGTTAGTAAACAATAAACTAATGGTAGCAACAATGTCACAACATATGTTGATTTGTAATATTGTTGTGACTAAGGACAATAAGCAATAAAACATGATATAAATTTCGACAAAGTTGCGACAAAGCAAATGTAAATAAAAAATATCAACTACGGTGGTCGTTTTGCGATATATTGTTTAATATTCATTTTATACATACATTAAAGAAGCTAATTGAACAGAAACTCAAATTTCGTATTTAAAATAACTTGCAGTGGATTGCATCGTTATAATGGGTGGAATCTCTGACGTAACTCATCTCATACCAAAAACTTTTCAAATCGAACCAAAACTCTTCAGGCCCCTAGGTCTGTTCATCAAAAATATCGCTCAATGTGGGAGATATATAAATTTGAAAGGAATGCTTTTCTAGTAATAATATGTCTGAATGTCAAAAATTGGTTCAATCGGGTCAGTAATTCCCGAATTATATACAGAAGTAAGTTGGGTTTTTGTCTGCTCGCTATAGCAGACTAAACCTTCACATGAAATGGAAAATGGCTTGAACCACTTTGAAGGGAATCCAATGAGGATGGTTTGTAAAAAAATCAGAATATGTTCATTTTTAATCGACTTATTTCCAAAAGTTTTCCATAAACAATTATTTTTTTTTCAATGTTTTTTGTTTTGTTTTATTTGATTTGATTTATTTGTAAATTATTTGAATTGTTCAATATCTGTCGTTTGCTTTCTTTATTTCGGCTATTCAAAAGGTAAATTATTGAAATCTATTTAGTGAAAACTTTATGTGTGTTTCAAACGAAGTGATCAATTACAGATTGAAATTTGTTCCTAATATCTGTCGGCGCTCATTTGCCATCAACATACATTGGCTACCCAAAGCACATGCACGAGTACGCACGCACACATTCTTCTTTGGATAGTGGATGGTTCAACCAGATCAAATTGATTAAATATTTTCTGCGGAAATTTCTGATCCAGAATTATAAGAAGTGCTGAAAACCAATATGGTTCATGCACCTTGCCGACACCACAATCCCACTTCGGTTTGTATGTCTGACAATAAATGCACAAAACACTATTCACGTTCTTTGATTGATATTCATGTATCGGCGTCGCTCATCAAACGTCAATGGCAGAACATTCAGCATTTAATTTAGAAGAGTGAATATTGAAGTTGACAATACATGGATCATACCATATACCTTGAAATACCTTTGCAAGTCCGTCATCAAAGAAAGCAATATGGCGGTAATTGGCCTTGAACGAGATGAGATCAGCAAGTATCAAATGATAGATGGACATCTAGGTGTGTTCTCATCTAATGCGTTAGGACTAATTTATACAATCCACCCGAAAAACGACGACTGCTTCTACCTTTGGTTGCTATTGATTAATGTACGCGGTTCAACATCATTTGAGTCATTGCTTATTGTGAATGGTACGGTGTGTGCAATTTTTGAGAAGCATGCCAGCAATTACAACTTCTGGAACATGATAATCACTGGAATCAAACGGTGGACGATGCGATAGTTATTTCGTCGCATGCCACTGAAGTTCGTACCCTTTTCGCGATGATCATTTCAACATATCAGCCTTCAAATGCGTGTCAATTATGAGATACGAACACAAATGACATTGCCGAAGACATTTTACATCGTATTCGTTAATAATTAGAAATGGGCAAATTTCGGTTGATACTTCCTGTGGTTTGATATCAATTCCATCTGCGTACTGTCAATTCTCTTCAACGAAAGATGAAATCACCACGAATTTTTATCCGAACATTGCCCAAATTATCGTAACTACGATTGCTTGAGTGCACGCGCGGTTTTAGCTTCTTAAAATACCAATGTTAATGACTTAAACTGGAAGATTCAATGTCAAATTCCGAGAGGTTTGAGCTCATACAAATCGATCGCTTATTTTAACAATGAAGACGAAGCCATGAATTATACGGTGGAATTTCTAAATTCTTTGGAGAGGCTTAGCATGCCGCCGCATCATTTGCGTCTCAAGGTTGGATCATTCATTATGTTTTTCGCATCTTTATGCGGCGAAACTGTGTAATGAAACCCGACTGATTATGATGCAGCTATCTCATGCTTGATTCTAAGAATTGCTTTGAGTTCCAAAGATGTGCCATTTCAGTTTCAACGTATACAGTTTCCAGGGAAAATTGCATTTGCGGTGACAATCAACAGGACACAAGGAAGGCTAAAAGTGTGTGCCATAAATCTGGAAATTCTTTAAAGACTTTCAAAAAAGGCTCCTTCTGCGTCGATGCAGCGCTGTCAGCGCTATTTGAAAGCATTGAAGGCGTCACGGAAGGCATTCTCCGGAATAGCCTTGCGAGCCAAGGCGCATGCTGCTTGGATCCTCTCTGTCGTCTCAAAATTATTTTCAGGGAAGGAAACAAAGAAGTCCGGGAGGCCACATCTGGGCTGTAGAACGCCTGCGGAAGAGTTGTGGTGCCGGCCTTGGTTAGGTAGCTGTTCACAGGCGGTGTGAGCCGGGGCGTTGTCGTGGTGCAACTTCCAATTGGCTGCGATGTCTTTTCGGTCCCGATTGACCCTTCGTTAGAGTTTCTTGAGGACTTCCACGTAAAACTTGGCGTTGACGGTTTGTCCAGGAGGAACAAATTCATGGTGGACGATGCCTTTGATGTCAAAAAAGACAATGAGCATCGTTATCACTTTGGATTTGCTTATTCCTCCGGTCTTCATCAGCGACCCCGAATCGGGTCGATACTACCCCAAGTCGCAAATACTGTGAATTTGTCGATCAGTGTATAGAGTATATGTATATATAAAATTGCTTAGATTCCGATCCCCTAGATGACGTTTCACATCTTAAAGTATTTACTTGCTTTGATACTTGCAAGTTGCAAAAGTATAAAATGTTCGGTTGCATCCAAACTAAGTACTTCCTTACTTTTTGAATTGTACAAATTATTTAATAAGGGTCGAGAACGCGTTGTCATCAACATTAACTGATTATCAACACGTCAACGAGATAAAAGTAAAGGAATTGCTGCTTGAGAATCGACGATTAACAATAAGAGATCTGACTGGCATCGTTGAAATATCGGAAGTATCAGTAAAAACCATTTTGAAAGATCATTTGATCCTAAGAAAAGTCAAAGCACAATTAGTTCCAAAATCACAAAATTCTTCCAAAAATTAATCGCGTCGCGTTAATCTCAGTGAAACAATGTTTTCCGACTATCTAGATATCATGAAACGTATTATTCGTGGCTATCAGTCTTGGATCTATACTTACGACTCAGAGACAGAAGAATTTTCGACCAATATCGTGCCGAAACTATCACATTCGACTGCCTTAGATCTGTGTAACTTCTTTCTATTCAGCAAACTCAAACAACCTCTCCGGGGAAACCGTTTTAGTCAATTGAAGGCATTAAGTGTAATTCACAAGGCGCATTGACGGCTATTCAGGAAATTGGCTTTAACAACTGTTTCGAGTATTGGAAAAAAGTTGGCACTTTGAGAGGAATGACACAGATTTTGAAGAATAAATTAAGAATTTTAAAATTATGAAAAACCTGATTATTTTTGCTCGTACTCTGATGAATTGGTTGATAAACACCTTTAAGAAAAGCACTCAAGTACGAGTTCTTAATTCTAACTGGATGGTTCTCCGCCCAATGGTTTTATGTTTTTATTATCAGGTAGAACACCTTCCATCTCGCTTCCAAGTACTTGAAAAAATTTTTCGTTTGATAGATTTTATGGAAAATTTACCGCTTTACAAAATGTTTCCAAACCGTTTAAAAGATTTTCGGACTTCGGGCTGACTTTATACCACATATGTTGTATACATTTTAATGAAATCGAGTGATTGTGTTTTTCTAATAACGGGTAAAAACTTTTCCCAGACCTCATTTAACCAATATCAGGGATTTCAAATATATAATATAGTTATATCTATTGTAGTTCACTGTGATTTTAATAAATTGCTAACGATATGCAAGCTATCTTAAAGAAACTCAAAAGGCAGCTGTTCTATCAATACTATGTACTAATAAATGATTTTCAAACTTCCGGTATAATATTCGATATGTATTAGCTTAAAACCGAAATTATATTATATTATCCTACATTTAATAATTTCGCTTATACTCTCAATTATTTTGTCTGTAAATTCAGTTTTGCTAGTATAGCTTATTTTATCTCATTCCTCATCGTACGCTACCTCTTCAATAAACTTGCGATTCTTTAGTGAATACTCTTAATTTTACTAATCCCTATGCCCCCTTGGGGACCACCCTAGAATATAATAGGTTCGCCTGCTAGTCCACAACCAACAAGAAAGAAAAAACGGATGAAGTATCGAAAGAAGAAATATTTTCTACTATAGATATAGAGTTATATATATACTATATAAATGATCAGGGTGACGAGAAAAGTTGAAATCCGGTTAACTGTTTGTCTGTACCTTGAGTACAATTTGAGATGTCTTGATGAAACTTGGTATGCAGGTTTCTTAGTAAAAAAAAGTTCTAGTTCGTAGATGGATCACCATTGACCAAAAACACATAAAGCCCCATAACTAAGCACTAAATTAAGATACTAAACTCATATTTGGCACAGGGGATCGCAGTAGCTTTTTAAAAAACTGGGCGTGGCCCCGCTTTCTAACAAGCTTAATGTCTATACTTATCTCCTAAACCACTTAAGCTACAACAACCAAAATCGCTCAGCACGAATACTATAAGAACTCCCACCAATATTGTGAAAATGGATGAAATCGGATGATCTCGTTCACTCCCCACATAACTCAACTGTTAAAAACTACTAAAAGCGCGATAAATCAATAACTTAATACGCCAAAGACAATAAATTTTACCACCGAGATGGTATGAGAGAGCTTTATGAAGAGCCGGTTTGAAAATTGGACGATAAGCGTGGTACCGCCCACTTTTTGGTGAAATCTCATATCTTGAAACTCGACTGACCGATTTCGACAAAATTTGATATACTGTCCTTTTTTTTAATTTATATTTCACGTTGTGAAAATGAGCAAAATCGGAAAATAACCACGCCTACTTACCATATAGCACAACTTTAAATTCCACTTCATTCGTTCAGTTTCCAGTCCAGAAATCAAGAAGCAATTAATATAACGGGATAATATTTTGCACGAATAATGTCTTTAATGTGCGCCACCACATGATCAAACATTATATCTAACTGAAATTATGGGATAATCATTCTCTTATAATGGTATGACCGTATGTCAAAATCGGTGGAAACGGAGAAATACTTCCCCTTCCTTAGCCCATATATACTTAATAGATAAAAGATTTTCGAATTTCGAGGTAACTTTGTACCGCATATAGCGGCCAACATCTGAGTTATCTCAATGAAAACAAGAGAGCGTGTTTTGCTCACAACAGTGTATCTTTGTACCCAAAATAGAAACATTTTAGGGAAAACTTGGCCTAGCCGCTCTATAACTAATATCAGGATTTTCGAAAATCCCGCGACTTTACTCTATATGACTGGTTTTACACCTTATAGTAATTCCCTGGCTTTGATTCTTGCAAGTTGCAAGAGTATAAAATGTTCGGTTGCATTCGAACTTAGCCCTTCCTTACTTGTTTAAATCTATATTTTTTGTTACTTGGTTGACTAAATCTATTAACGGTGAGGCTC